>NC_142531.1:21389114-21564114 GCF_964205215.1 Stylophora pistillata | reverse complement strand
AGCTAACATCTCATATCCAACGCGCGCTCGTGGAATAATTGTTAAATAGCCCAGTTAAGACTACATATTCAAAACCAAGAGATTACATTTTACACTCTCTTTTCAAAATTCCTTTCAGAGCATTTATTTCAAAGTTACAATTCAGTTGAAATAGAGAGAAAAAATCATCCCAAAGAAATATCGTGCTTCTAAAGCTTTTTCGCATATTTATTATTCTACCCTCACTTGGTAATAAGAAATCAGTCGAGTTGCATTTGAACACCACTACTGAATAACAAGTCCTGGTTATAGTGCCAGAATTTTTTTTATTTTTCTGAATCTCCTTCAGGTACTGCAAAATTAAAAAGAGAAAAATGAATTCGCATACATTCTGACCAAATGTTAAAGAAATTACATTTGGATTCTGATTGTCTGATTTATTCAGCCATCTGTCTGTCAGCTAATAGAGCTAGAGCCAGTTAAACAATCAATGTCTACTTAAGTTCCCCAAAACAATTTAATCGTAATAGAGTGCTTACACGTTCTATCAACCACTATAGCTGCAGTGGAGTCTCATCCCTTGTAAGCTATTTGCATTGTCCAAGGACGATCATAAAACACTTGAGGTCAGCTGTCCAATTAATGGCATAATACAAAACTTAACAAAACTAGGTAATATTCTCAAAGCTAAAATAAGCCCCAAATATTCAGGATGGGGCCCAAAATTACTCTGAAGACTAGGATAAGAGCCCCGAATCATTCCTTAGGCAATGGTAAAGGCCCCAAATATTCAGAATACGGCCCTAAATCATCCTTAAGGCAAGGATAAGTGCCTTAATTATTAATGGCAGGGTCCCAAATCATTCTTAAGGCAAGGATAATGACCCCAAACATCTGTATCAGGGCCCAACAAGTTCTATAAGGAAGAATGGGGCCCCAAATAATTTTCAAGGCAAGAATAAGGGCCCTAAATACCCATATACTTACTGTTAAACCTGTAGACGAAGTTGTGCCAAGCTTTTCCGACCGTGTTTTTGTAGCAACCAGCAGGATTGGATCCATACTGCTTGTAAGATAGGTTCCCTTTGTCTCCTCCCCAGCATTCTCCATAATACTGGATTCCAAAATACTCTTTGCCTGTTGAAATTAAGAGTATTTTCTTCCTTTCTTCAGTCTTACTCTCTTCCGGAAATACTCTGAATTGGTTCGGTTTTGTGATAGGATTGGAGGACTCGCGTCACCCCATATCAATCAATCAGATGAAAAAATAAAACCAATCACGTTACTTGAGCTAGCGCGTTTTCCCGCAGCATAAACTAGATGCTGCCAACTTCTAAGGTGTTACCAGGAGTAGTAGTAGTTGCCAAAAATATGTCTTTCTTTGAGGGGAGGGGGGGGCGCAAAGGGAACAGAGGGGGGATCAATCGTCGCCTGCAGGATATAGAGGGGGCCTATAATTGATTGTCAATTAACAGTCAATGAGGAATGGTGGGAGGGGGGGGGCATGGGGGAATCAGATAAATATCATCGTGACACTACCAAAATCCTCTGACACCCCCTTCCTTCCAAGCTAAAAAAATGATCAGTTTTAATATTTTGCTGTAGAATCGAACCAAGTAGTCTCAATTGCGTTTTTGTGCACTTTGTATCAGTGACAGTATGAAATATTCCCACTCACGCTTGTTCATGGCTTCATCTGCACATTTCTGTACTGTCTTTGACAAGTCTGACCAGTCAATAGTCCCGCGGAAGTTCTTCAGCAGTTCGGGCATAGCTCGTGGGTGAAATCTGTCTCTAAAACATCCAACTGGGCTGAACGTAATCCCTAAGGAAAAAACTTAAATGTTAAAGCAATGTGATTGGCTCATAATAAAATAAATGATTGTAAGGAACAATAACAAAGAGGTAAACGAATGACTGAATAACTGAGTGACTGTATGACTGAATGATGGAATAACTGAGTGACTGTATGACTGAATGATGGAATAACTAGGTGACTGTATGACTGAATGACTGAATAACTGAGTGACTGTATGACTGAATGATGGAATAACTGAGTGACTGTATGACTGAATGATGGAATAACTGAGTGACTGTATGACTGAATGACTGAATAACTGAGTGACTGTATGACTGAATGATGGAATAACTGAGTGACTGTATGACTGAATGATGGAATAACTGAGTGACTGTATGACTGAATGATGGAATAACTGAGTGACTGTATGACTGAATGATGGAATAACTGAGTGACTGTATGACTGAATGACTGAATAACTGAGTGACTGTATGACTGAATGATGGAATAACTGAGTGACTGTATGACTGAATGATGGAATAACTGAGTGACTGTATGACTGAATGATGGAATAACTGAGTGACTGTATGACTGAATGATGGAATAACTGAGTGACTGTATGACTGAATGACTGAATAACTGAGTGACTGTATGACTGAATGATGGAATAACTGAGTGACTGTATGACTGAATGATGGAATAACTGAGTGACTGTATGACTGAATGATGGAATAACTGAGTGACTGTATGACTGAATGACTGAATAACTGAGTGACTGTATGACTGAATGACTGAATAACTGAGTGACTGTATGACTGACTGATGGAATAACTGAGTGACTGTATGACTGAATGACTGAATAACTGAGTGACTGTATGACTAAATGATTGAATAACTGAGTGACTGTATGACTGAATGATGGAATAACTGAGTGACTGTATGACTGAATGATGGAATAACTGAGTGACTGTATGACTGAATGATGGAATAGCTGAGTGACTGTATGACTGAATGATGGAATAATTGAGTGACTGTATGACTGAATGATGGAATAACTGAGTGACTGTATGACTGAATGATGGAATAACTGAGTGACTGTATGACTGAATGATGTAATAGCTGAGTGACTGTATGACTGAATGATGGAATAATTGAGTGACTGTATGACTGAATGATGGAATAACTGAATCAGTGAAATGGGGGAACAAATCAGTAAATATATGAATGAGCAAATGAGAGAATGAATCAGCTTATGAAGGAGTTAGTGAAGAGGAGAAATGAATGAATCAGTGTCTGAGAGAAAGAAAGAAAGAAAGAAAGAAAGAAGAAAAGAGGAGTGAAGAAAAAAAGAATGAACGAATAAATAAATAAATGGGTGAAAAAATGAATAATTGAAAAAATGAGTCAATGATTGAAAGAAGAAATGAATGAATGAATAAATGAATCATGAGTAGCCAACTAACTAGAAAGATGAATGTTACAATGTGTGATGAATGCTCCGTCACTCACCTTCAGGGAGAGGTTCTGGTTCTAAAAGGCAAAAAAGGCATTCTTTAACATGTGATCACCTAACACACTTTGCTCCTTCTTTAAACATGTCTTTAGCCAGAGTGGTAGAGACAAGTTCGGCTGGCCCTTTTATAGGAAAAAAAAACAAACAGACAAACGGATATCAAGCAAGAAGCAAACATGCCGTCGGAAGTTTGAGAAGAGAAATCGCTTGAAAGAAAGCAAGGCTCCAACTTATCTGGACACAATATGAAACGTATCACAATACAGAAAGGGATGGTTAAAGCTCGTGGCTGAGGTGCAAGTTGGAAAGGGCGCTCCTCGATTGAGGTTTGAGTGTCGTGAAATCAAAAACAAAGTAATCACAACGACCAATCATAGGAAAGGAAATATCTTGAACAGCCAATGAGAACTCATAGGAAAAACAAGAAAACCGGCCAAAGCGCGTGAAAACGCGGGCAACTATGTCGTGATTGGTTTTTGTTTTGCATCTGATTGGTTAATAAAGTGGTACGAGTTTTCTGGACCAATCACAGGGCGAAGTGAAGAAAAACCAAAGCAATCCTGAATTATTTAATTTTCTGCACTCAATGTAAAATTGCTCAAATGACTCAAAACAAGAGATTTACGAAATTAGCCTCAACGAGGAGCTTTTGAAAGCTTTCCGAGATATCTCTCTGGACGCATTTAGCGATTGACATTTTCAAAAACTAACATCATAATCGTGTTTATTGAATAAAAGGAATCGGTGAACGATGCAACCGCTAGAAAAGTGAAAGGAGGTCGGTCACGAGCTAGTAAGGCATCTTAAATAACTTGGCTTAAATATTTCATGTTCAAAGAAAGTAAGAGAGGTGATGAGTGTGAAAAGAAGACTGAGTAAAACACAGAAACGAGATATTTGAAATTACTTTATGGAAAGACGGTAGCTGGGATAAAGATGGGAAACATAAAGTAAACTTGTATATTTTCGAAAATGGAAGAAATTAAATTGGAAAGAAAGAGCGAAAGATGGAGAATGACTAGATCTAAGGTGTATCTGCTAGATCAAGAGAAACTTGAAAGCCGGAGTTCACACATGGCCCAAAGCGGCTCTGATATAGTTTAACTCGTAATATTGTATATGAAATAGTTTTACCATCTCTACCAAAAAGGAACGCTTGACAGGATATCAAAGACGCCAGGAAAACGAAAAGGAAAGTCTTCATCTTTTCGTATCTTCTATGGTTGCCCTCCCAAACTAAAGCAGTGTTTTTGGTGCGAGATACTCTGAGCAATTCTTTTATATGCGTTTTCCAGCGTGGGAAAACTGCATTAGAGAAATAATAGTTTATCTCGATACTGCAAATATTTTTTCGGAAATAGACGGGACTTTTGCATCTTGAATAAATATGTGAAAGACTGAACGTACTCTGAAGGTTTTTTTTTTCCGGGGTCAAGGTGCCCATTAGGGAGAACCATCTGCATGTGTCCCAGTTATCGTGAAATCTCACGGTTAGAATGTGCGCTGTGATTGGTCAATTTTTACCATGCTGAATTCAAAAGTTTGTTTGAGTTGAAATCTTTCCGCTCTATTTGAACCCAGAGATATGAGAAATATCTTACCTTGTTTTTTTCGGTACGTATTATGGATAAAGGAACCTCGTTCTTTCCGCTCACTTCTCATTTGAGCTAAAACGTCGAGCGGAAAAAACTAGGTCCGTAATAAAACTTACAGTACGGACTAAGGAAATTAGGTAAGTATGAGGTATTTGTAAAATATCTTTAGAGAAGAAAAAGAAAGAGAGAATTTTACATTTGTTACTTAGTTGGAAGCCATGAAATAGCAAAATGTCTGTTTGATAATGTGTAAAAAAAAAAACAAGAGCTTTTTACTTTGTCAAAATCGAAATTAACTCACTTATCAGCTCTGTTTCTATTATATGTACAGATAGCGCATACTTTTTTATTTTCAATTACACGTTCTGACACAACAGGAAGAAAAAAAAATTAAGAAAGCTATTAACGTATGACAAGGTAATATCTTGCATTCACGACAGATGTTTTTATCTCACGGTCTGTTGAAATAGTTCCAAGATTGCAAACTGTAGCCTGTGTAGAGTTGTTGACATTGGGGACCTTAAGCAAACCACGACGGTGACGGCAACGCGGGAGTGGCAAAAAAAAAAAAAATAAATAAATAAAAGATCTAATGGGCAGAACAATAGCTCAGCACGTGAGTTTTAAAACTTTGTAATGGCATTTCATAGCCGTCCTCTGCCAAACAACAGCGTGGAATCGCCAAAATTTACGTTCTTGAGAATAGAAACACCGACAGAAAATTGCAGAAAATTGAGAACAATTTAAATTAAAATTTGAAATTTAACCCGCTCACATGCGTGATGTTGAAGTTGAAGTGGGACGCTAAGAGACAGTAAACACGTTCAGCTTTTCGCGAAATTCTTACTATTTAAATTCATTTTTAATCGACGTTTTCTTCGCCGTTGTCGTCTTGATTGCTTAAGGTCCCTAATATTGAAACTGTGTGACGCCTGTTGTTAAGTTAAGTCGATACGTCCTTTTGTCGCTGCATTTGCCAAATGCATTCATGTCAATAGTCCTGCAATTAATTCAAAAGATAGTAAATTAAGCTGTGTAACTTGATCTAAATATGCGCCTTTAATGGAGAAGTTTTCCCCCAGATCGTTATTCTGATAGCATAAGGTAACGTGCGCTCCTTGGTAAATATCAGGGAGTTTAAGAAAACCACGACGGCAACGGGAACGGGAACGTCACTAAACAAAAGGTTTAATGAACAGAACAGTTGCTATGCACGTGCGTTATAAATTTCTTTGAGTCCTCTGCACAACAACAAAGTGAAACGACCAAACTTTGCGTTGTCTGGAGAACGTGAACGACGACGGCTAGGTTTTTAAATTTCTATTTCCAATTTAAGACTGTGTTCCATATTCAGTTTAAAGATAGTTTTGACAATGAGAAACAAACCTAATGACTTAAGAGTATCGTGAGATTCGTAGGTGAACTATAAGTCCATTTTTTAACCGACGTTGTCCACGGTGTCGCTGTCTTCGTTTCTTAAACTCCCAGAACAAAAGGTTACAGAGGATAGTAAAGGGGAATTTAAACAAATCTTGGCAGAGAATTCTTGAATTGCTAATTGAATCTTCGCTTTTGAAACTTCCGGGAGAAAGTTGTGCATTGTTCGTTCAATCAAAGTGCACGTTGAGTGGATAGAAAGGTTTCCATCAAAATACGACGCAAACGTTTTTGAAGCATGTAAGAAGCGTCTAATGAAGGAAATTATAGCGAGAAGTGAGCCACATGAAAATGACTCGAAATGGGAAGCCAACTACGGAGATTTTGTAGGTTTGGAAAAACTAGAGAAAATTTGACAGAAATATCATCTTGTCTTTATAACCTGCAATGCTCGTCCCTTAGTCTCGATTGGGAGAAAAAGAACAGTGACTACGCCCAGAACGGAAAAACCGCTGTAGAACCCAAGGGATAGGAGAATGGAGTGTGGCATGAGGACCTACAGACAACGAAAGAGAGCACAATCAGAAATAGCCCATTTTACAGTTGTGTACTTAATTGCCAAGCCTTTGATTTGGAGTGAGGCTGAAGGTGACCTTGTTGTGATAGAGATCAGTATCTCTTAGCATGATAACAAAGTAATTTACATTTGAAAAACAGCAATGTCTGAATCATAACAAGGTCACCCTTAGCCTCACTCCTCTTCAAAGGCTTGGCAACCAAACACGCAGCTAAAATGGATTATTGCTATCAAATGGTGTGATAGAAGCAAGCAATAAAAGACCCGTTCTTTAGAAATAGTGCTCGGTTAGTTTTAAGCGAAGTTTTGCCTCGGCCCAGAGACTCATCAGAAACGTTTCTGAATTTTTTTTCCCGAGTAGTTTAAATAAAAAATTCGTCCGTTTTTAACGGTATGTCTTTCTACCGCCAGAGACTTCGAAATACTCAACCAAATACACCTAAGTTACATTTAGACTATAGCGAAATTGTAAAATAATTGTAAAAAGTAAGTTCAGAAAGATCTTAGAAGATACTCTTCGCCGAGACGAAGCTTCGCGTCCTATTGGCCTCGAGCTATTTTCAAGCATTAAAGCTTCGTATAAGTAGAGATTTTTTAAAAATTTTGAGAATAAAAATCTGCGATAAAATTTTAGAAAACATTACACGACGTTTCGACGTTTCCAGAAGGTCATTATCAAGTGAGAATGAACTAATAAAACTAAGATATATATAGATGAGAAAATGAATAAATCTCAATGACTCTTGATTTATTCATTTTCTCATCTATATATATATTAGTTTTCTTACTTCATTCTTACATGAATGACGTTCTGGAAACGTCGAAACGTCGTGTAATGTTTTCTAATATTTTATCGCGGATTTTTATTGTAAAGCATTCGTCTTAGTTTAACTAATACGATCAATGTTTCATTTAACTTTTTAACCCTTTGACCTCTTAAAGTGATTGGCTTCAAACTTCTCCTTACAATATCATCCCTAAATCAAATTTAAAGGTGAGGAGAATAAAGGAAATGATCACCAATTTATGAAGCTCAGTTTGTCCAACAAATTCTCCTCGTCAGTACAATAGCAAACATGAATGTGTTGAAAACTGTTGTGAAGTTGTAAAAGATTACTAACAGCATACCTCACCACATGAAATTCAAACAAAACTTGATAGCTGTTGCAAAATAGAACATTATATTTTCTTTCATCGTCAAGGACTAGCATAAAGATGGCGTTTTCCTGAAAAACCAAGGTCTTTCACAGTTTAAACAAAGGAAAATCATTTACCCGAAACTCTTCGGAAACATTTTTTTCAACAGCTTATTAATAATCGCACCTGTAAGCTTTTCAAGAATACAGTATTTCACGTTTTTCTTTCCTGAGTATCGGTCTCTCTTTTAGGTCATTTTACTTACCATAGCAACAAATGGAGTTATCATACAGCCGATCCTCGCCGCACCTGAGCATGCGCCCAACCCGATGCCGCGCATGCTCGTCGATGCCGCGCATGCTCGTTTTTCTTTCCTGAGTATCGGTCTCTCTTTTAGGTCATTTTACTTACCATAGCAACAAATGGAGTTATCATACAGCCGATCCTTGCCGCACCTGAGCATGCGCCCAACCCGATGCCGCGCATGCTCGTCGATGCCGCGCATGCTCGTTTTTCTTTCCTGAGTATCGGTCTCTCTTTTAGGTCATTTTACTTACCATAGCAACAAATGGAGTTATCATACAGCCGATCCTCGCCGCACCTGAGCATGCGCCCAACCCGATGCCGCGCATACTCGTGGGATACACCTCCGGTGTGTATACATAACCGCACATGTCAGCAATGCTGATAAACATACGGGAGGCATACAAAAACAGCGTGGTCGATGACCGACTGCCAATGAAAACAATGACATCAGTTATTTTCTTACTCTTTCGAGGAAAAATTTTATTTCAGGAACATTGGTTTATGAAGTAAACGAGTCCCTAAGAGCACTTCAATTGATCGATAGGCGTGGTTACATGAGAATATGCAAGCACAGTTGTGACTTTTAAGGGGATAAGGTTCTAAAAAAAAGGCCTGATGCTAATTTAGGTAATAAAGATAATTCGGTTTTATCAACTGAGTTGATTATGTAAATTAGCTGCTGTAAAGAGCTTTTAAAGCTGACATTTCGAGTGTAGGTACTATCTACGGAAGCGTATTTGTGTACGATCCTCGCAGTAAAGAGCACTATTTAAGCAATAGTGAAAATCAGGCCTGAAAAAAAAAAATAAAAAATTAAGGCCTGTACGGGGATTTGAACCACTGACCTCTGCGATACTAGTGCAGCACTCTACCTCTTTACTGCCAGGATCGTGCGCAAATACATTTCTATAATCGCAGTTCAGATATCTGAATTTCATTTATTCGTTGTGTTTGATTTATCATCTTACGGGGTTTTCTATTCGGGAAGATTGTCATCGCTCACGTAAGCTTGTACGCACGACTGAGGGTCTAAATGGGGTTAAACCGATAACCTTGAGACGGCTGGAAAATTTGGCCGTTAAGCGTTATAATTAACAAAATTTAATTGTTAGTCGAAGAGAAATTTGACCATAAAAATATTTCTGGTGACAACAAAATTTTAACTGTTAGCCGTAAAATTTATCACCTCATGGAGGCCCTCAGGACTCCGCTCAGTCTTAGCAATACTCAATCCCAATGTGTGGTTTCGTAGTAGTTGGTAGAAGCGACTAGGTCTAGCCACAAGCTGCCGATGAATCCCATAAAATTTGCCGATAAAAGTGTCTAAAAGTTGCCAAAAAGTTGCTATTTTTTAAAAAAGTAGCCGAAAAGTTGCTGAATTTCCAAAAAGTTGCCGAAAAGTTGCCAAAATTTTTCTGCTTTTCGTACCTTTTTTGGGTGTTAAAGATTAAAAATTCGCACATTGCTTCTTATCAAAACTTTATTTGTCAATATCCAATGATAATATCAGAGGTTCTTTCCATTTCACTTGATCAACAAATAGTCACTGTAATTGTCCGCCATCTTGAAAAACGTGCAAGGTGATAACGCTGACCTCGAGATAAGGCATCACAAAAATCAACCCATGGGGGCGGGGGCCCTAATTATAGTATTTTAGAATAAATTGAATAAATGTCTTTCGAAAACTGACCAATGGGGCTCAAAACGTGAACAAAGTGGCTTCAAAGAACCTCAAAAAGCCCAAAGTTGCCGAAAATTCTAAAAGTTGCCAAAATTCAAAAAAGTTGCCGAGCAACTTGTGGCTAAGCCTAGAAGCGACTAACAAGTGCCGAACCCCGTCGAAGCTTGATTTTTTTATATTCAAATTTTACTATTGCGTTTCTGCTGCGAGGATCAGTTCGTTAGTATTCTCATCCACATGGTCAAAATATGATAAGTTTCATTTCATTTCAAGTATTTGTGATTACTGTTCTCATCACCTACCTTCTTGTGCAAATGAACAAGGCTGCTAGAAAGATTGCACTTCCCAAGAAAGCCACGAATTGAACCATTTTCCTACCTATTTTGTCCACCATGAAAAATATAAACACTAATCCTGTAAAATGTGAATAAGAAAAGTCGCGATATCAGAAAGTGATTCATCGCTGTAAAAGACGTCTTCGATTGGCCTAGATTTTAAAGACAATGTTCTAATCTTTTAGAAGGGGAACAGATAGTTTCTGTAACGGAAGTGTGTTTTTGTGAAAGATGAATCTCGAGCTGATTTCTATCAACTATGATGTGATCTTATAGATAAGAGCGGAAAAAAAAAACTACTCTAAGCTGTGAGCGAATGCTTGACGGAAAATAATAGGATTGTTAAAGCTCTGTTCTGATTGGGTCTTAAAATTCCGAAAGTCCACTGGGAGCCGTCCACGGGTAAAAACTTTTCGACTTAGGCAGAATCGGTTTCAATCCCCTCTCTGTCACAAATGTCCTCTTGTCGTTACTATGAGGGTGGTGCAGGTGTGTGTGTGTGTGTGTGTGTGTGTGTGTGTGGGGGGGGGATCATGATCTGCAGTGCATGCTACTTACCTAAGAGATCACCGGACATTACAATGAAGTAATTGCCGTAGTCCTCATAATCTAACTGTTTGCAGTGAGAAGTATCAGAGGGAGCTTCCTCTGCAGTATGAACCCCTTCTGTATTGATACCTGCCAATATATAAGTACTTCAATATCAACTGACACGCGCGTTATAAGCGGAAAACTTTTATTAGGCTCAGAGCCAACTTAGAAGTTGGCTCTGAGCCCTAATTTGAGTCGTACAACAGCAAGAAACTGGACGAGGTGAGGTGTTTCACGATTTCTTTGGTATTAAGTAGGAGATCGTAACACTCACATTCCACGGTATTTCATTTGTTTTCACAGTTTTGCAATACGCTGTTTCTATCACCTATACAGGTCGATAGTTGAGTATTACAAACTCTAACGAATTAACTATAACCTTTATTAGAAATTTTTCTTGACGAAATTGCCTTTTATAAGTAGCCACCGTTTTTGATAGGAGATAAAAATGAAGAGGCGATGTGTTATAGAAACATACTGACCTCTGCACAGGTCTACTCTTGAGAACATTTCTGTCGTTATAACATTTATTATTTATTATATTATTTATTTATTATATTATTTATTATTTATTATAACATTTCTGTCGTTATGTGTTATAGAAACATACTGACCTCTGCACAGGTCTACTCTTGAGAACATTTCTGTCGTTATAACATTTATTATTTATTATATTATTTATTTATTATATTATTTATTATTTATTATAACATTTCTGTCGTTATGTGTTATAGAAACATACTGACCTCTGCACAGGTCTACTCTTGAGAACATTTCTGTCGTTATAACATTTATTATTTATTATATTATTTATTTATTATATTATTTATTATTTATTATAACATTTCTGTCGTTATGTGTTATAGAAACATACTGACCTCTGCACAGGTCTACTCTTGAGAACATTTCTGTCGTTATAACATTTATTATTTATTATATTATTTATTTATTATATTATTTATTATTTATTATAACATTTCTGTCGTTATGTGTTATAGAAACATACTGACCTCTGCACAGGTCTACTCTTGAGAACATTTCTGTCGTTATAACATTTATTATTTATTATATTATTTATTTATTATATTATTTATTATTTATTATAACATTTCTGTCGTTATGTGTTATAGAAACATACTGACCTCTGCACAGGTCTACTCTTGAGAACATTTCTGTCGTTATAAGCGCTATTCCGTATATCACAAAATGACTACTAAACCTAAAAAGGGGGAAAATATTAAACACGCTTAGAGAATATTAAGACTTGACAGAACATCACCTTTCTTTTTAACAGGAAAATTGAAAGTCTGGCCGGCTCTTTCTCTCGAGAAAGAAAAAGATAAACGATATAAAACTGTGGATTTTTTAAACCTGAAAATTTGGCCAATTATAAAGTGGAAAAGTCTCACCAAATAATCCATAATAAAATAGTAGATCTTCGGAATTCAGGAGAAAATAGATCTGTTATCCTTCCCCGCGCAACCTGAAAGGAAAACGAAACATTTCATGCAGCAGCATGTGTCTTTCAGAGTCCCTCTCTCTAAAAGTTATATTGCAGGTTATGCCCATTTCAAGAGGCAAAACTAAATATGCCAAGGAATATAAAAGATTCCCCTGACCATCCGTATTTTAAACCAGTTTCTTGCGCTATCGTAAGTTTAAATGTATAAAAACTTGGCGCTATCTACTATTACTAAAAAAATAACACATTTCTTAAAAAATATTTGCCACATTTGTGAGCTGGAGTGCAGAAACTTGCTATTTTTTAAAAGCAATTTAACTGATCTATATATGGCGAAGAGTTGTAAATTTCATATTAGCCGTTCTACAAAGCCAAGTGAAATCAAAGAAATATTAGTGACTGAAAGAAGTACCTCCTGTTGTTCGGTAGCGACTAATTCTCCCGGAGGCAGCTCCTTATTATTTTCTTTGGCAATCTTTTGCAGAATACACAAAGCTTTCTCTGGCTTGCCTGCAGCCATATAAAATCGAGGAGATTCTGGGACGAGCTACAGCAGAAAATCAATTAAAATAGCTTGTGTCATATATACTGAGATTTAAACTGTAAAGCACTATCGCTCGTGTCTTTGATTGGACGAACGATGTATTTTTATTCACTCGTTACGATGCATTAAAAAACTCACTCGTTCGCTGTACTCACTTGTTCAGTTTTTTTGATGCATCGCAACGAGTGAATAAAAATCGATCATGCGCAGTTTCCATGAAATAATCTCTATTTAATAGTGGTTTTTCAGAAATCGGAGAGGAATTATGATGGTGTGTTTGGATGCCTAAGATGATACACCAATCACGACAACGGTTCTCAGAGAAAAATTCCCTTGTGACATCATATTGACTATAGAGTAATTAAATATTGCATCCAGCTTTTTTTTTAATTTTGATTTCCTCTATTAAAGCTTTCTATCGACGAATGACCAAACAGGTCTTTGTTCTCAAACTGATTCCAAGGAAGGATAGATTCTGTGACAATTGGTTCAAATGACCTCGCCAGAAGATCTCTACTTAGTTAAATTGAGCCAAGCGTAATTTAGAGCCCAGAAGAAATTGCTTATACTTCTTGCTTCAAGACGAACATTCTCTAACGTTTAATGGGATCTATTCTCTCCAGAGTTTTGAGGGATTTGACTCGGAGATATTCCTAGGTCTGTGAAGATCTGCCGCGATGGTCGTCGTAAAACTTTGCTTTCTTACCTTGCAACAACATATAAAAAGAAGCAGAGGTATGCAAGAGATAAAGAACAGCCATCTCCACCCTAGGGTGGGCATGACCACCAGTGCAACGAGAATTTCCAAACAGGATCCAAGGGACCATGATAACTACAAAGGGAAGAGGAGATTAGGATCGAAAACCAAACAATCGATCGATCTTTCTACGGTAGTCCGCTTTCATAGGGAGGTGTGTCGGTTTATGTGTGGGGAGGGGAGAGAGGGGGAAAAAGAAGGAAAGGACTACCTATTGTGGTTGTTGTTTGCTCTATTTTTCTCTTAAAGGATAGAAAGTCATTCATGTAAGATATCAGCTTACACGGGTTACCACCCGAACCCATATTTACCGAGCCCTTAAAGTATAGAAAGTCATTCATGTAAGATATCAGCTTACACGAGTTACCACCCGAACCCATATTTACCGAGCCCTTAAAGTATAGAAAGTCATTCATGTAAGATATCAGCTTACACGGGTTACCACCCGAACCCATATTTACCGAGCCCTTAAAAGCTCCAGTAGTGAAAGACAATTGAGACCATTTACCGACAGAGCGTTTAACAGAACTCCTCTCCGCTTACTTGGGAGAAATTCCGCCCAAAGATTCATACTGCAAAGAGAGCAAACGAGTAAGATAATTAGTGATCAGTGAAACAAGGAAATGTTTTTGGCGTAAGTTTATAAAGCGGATGAACTTTTCATATTCTAGCCCTTCCTAAAATAATTCAGATTGTCCTACAACGGAAACCTTGGTCAACTGCGTGTAAAATTATATGGATATATCAACAAAGTTGAAATGGTAAATTGGCCACCGTAACGATTACAAAAGCTGACGTTTCGAGCGTTAGCCCTTCGTCGGAGCGTTTACGACGTTTCGAGTGTTAGCCCTTCGCTCCGACGAAGGGCTAACGCTCGAAACGTCAGCTTTTGTAATCGTTACGGTGGCCAATTTACCATTTCAACTTTGTTGATATATCCAAATTATTTCGTTACCCCCACCGACGCAGCCCCAAACTGTTTCTTTAGAAACTATCAGCCTTTATTGCTTGTAAAATTGCTTAACTGCTGAGGAGAAAGTTGAGGTGTGGGATTCCCCATGTCCATCAGAAGTTCTCATAGGAATAAAGGTTTTAGTGTGGTCGGTCATCCTCACATTGGGTTCTACTGAGATAACTGATCGTATGTAATCAACAAAAATGACGCAGCTATCATATGAGACATGATATTGTTAATTGATACAGCAACTGATAGTGTCACCGAAAATTAAAGTAAAGAGTTATTCTTTGAAGAATGCATTTATAATCACTAAAATCAGATATGATGAATTTATGAAGTTCATATATTTTGAACTGCGGTTATAGAGATACGTATGATGCACGATCCTCGCAGTAGAGAGCGCTATTTATGCAATTTTTTTTTTCAGGTCTGATTTTCGCTATTGCATAAATAGCGCTCTCTACTGCGAGGATCGTGCATCACACCAATCACTAAAATGTCCCCCGAGTGCAGAGATCTCGTCAACGAAAGGGGTAAACAGAGAGCATGGGGATTGATGGTTAGGCTACAAGTTTAGGATATGAGGCAGTTGCGTTGTCTTACCATTGTGCCACGCCCCCCATACCCAGTCCCACCACGGTACTGAACGCCATGATCCAAAAGTAGTTTGGCGCAAATGTACTCAGTAGTCCGCCGGAGAAAACGACGATAGTACAAGCCAGGACTTCCTATGTAGATCGTAAACAAACACAAAACTAATAAGGGAAGCGGAGTTTGTCTCTAAGAGTTTCAAATTCCAGCAACTAACCGTATTTCTACCCCCCTCCCCCTCCCCTCTGGATTAATCACCGGTCCGTTGTAAAGTATCCTGCCCACCCTCCTCAAAATCCAGTGTCCAGCTCAAGGTGAGCATTATAGTCCCAATGAATTCATATTAACTTTAGGAAGCAAGTTACCTTCTTTCGTCCAAAGTTATCCGAGACGTAGCCCCATATACAGGTGCTTATTGTCATCCCAGAAAAAACGGCCTAAGAGACAAAGTGTGTGAGATGGCATGAGAAACACATATGATGATAAAACTCGTCACACATAAATAAAGGCTGATAGTTTCGAAAGAAACTGTTTGGGGCTGCGTCGGTGGGGGTAACGAAATAATTTGGATATATCAACAAAGTTGAAATGGTAAATTGGCCACCGTAACGATTACAAAAGCTGACGTTTCGAGCGTTAGCCCTTCGTCGGAGCGAAGGGCTAACACTCGAAACGTCGTAAACGCTCCGACGAAGAGCTAACGCTCGAAACGTCAGCTTTTGTAATCGTTACGTTGGCCAATTTACCATTTCAACTTTGTTGATATATCCAAATTACACATAAATAAAGCATAGTAAAGGGTCAGAGAAGCCTAATACCACCAATAGTTCGAGTTCCAATGCAGTTACCGATGCACGTTTTCCATTTGTGGTCCAGAAAAGTTTGTGATTGTGAAGTCTTTTCCTCCGCATATCAATCCTCGAAAAAATTTGTCTCTTGAGGAAATTTTCATCAAGATTGAGTTTTTTTTTCTTAAACGGATATGAGGCGTTTTTCTAGAGATGTCACATCGTAAGAAAATAAGCTAGAACGTGAACATAGACTGCTTCGTAAAAAAATCGACATTTTGGCAGTTTTGAGGCGGAAAACTAACGTTAATTTTATTTGCTGAAGTTATACCGTAGTAATAGTGGCTTCTTGCCAAGTGGCCAAATTCCAGTCACATCTGATGGCGGGACACACAATCGCCAGGATTGTCACTTCCATAGAGTCTGCCATCTAGAAAGAACACAGGAATGTTTCGACATTTAATTTTAAACCCCAATTTTTATTTGTTATTTATAACCTGTTTGTTTTTCCCGTGACAGACGTTCCTAATTTTCACCTTAAAAAATTAACTACCAAATGCTCTCTTATTTGTTATCAGTAACGAATTTTACCGAGCAAGAACAGGGGGCTTCTATAAATGTTTTTGTTTATGGCCTGACTCTTTAGGCTTGATGGCTATATGACTCTGTGTTTTAACGATATCGCAATTAACACGTAGAACATATTCGATTAATTCTGAAAAATTTGTTTGAAAGCCATCGAAACTGTCAGCTGTGATTTACAAAAAATAAATGACTGTTATGCTATGCGATGATGAAAAGAAAGTGTTTATCATTCCTTCTGTCTGACTTAAAATAATTGTAGAAATCGTGTTTACTACTGTTGAACAGGAAATTCTGAACTTTATTAAGAATTACGTCAGACACGAGGACTCAGAGCAAGGTAGGCGATAGTTTATTAGCCAGTTGAAAAGGTGTCGTATTTCTCAACACATTGTCAAAAAAAGTCATGTGAAGGTAGTTTCACTCTTACCCAGGCCAATCCAATAACAAACATAAGTTTTACTTGAAAAGGTCCATAACCGAGCTTGTCAATCGCCTCTTCCACAGTGTAGGTGGATTTACCTTCTAGGTAAAGTTGCAACAAAAAGGAAAATAAAAAAATAGCAGAAATGTTAAAAAAAAAAGAAAAAAAAAAGAAATAATATTGAGGAACTCAAAAAGAAAATGAAATCTTGCACTTATAAATGCTGAGACAATATCTAGGGTTCTAAGAAAAGAATACAGTGCGTATTTTTTTTTCTAGCAACTTTTCGTTACTGATGTCATTCAATCACTTTTTCGGTACGCACTGTGGTGGAGGCTGCGTATCAGCATAAAGCATTCGCTAGGGTTCGAATGATAAGATGCTTTGTAAACTGTTCTGCTCAAGTATCAATCAATCAAAAAATCAATTAATCAATGAGGACTAGCTTGCTTGCACACCATAAATCGAGCACGTCATTCGTCATAGTTCTTGCGCGAAGCCTCGTAGCTCCTCAAGGATGAATCCAGTGCAGTGGGGGATCTAGAGGAGATGGTCTAAGAGTGAGAGAGGGGTGGGAGGGTCTGTGGGAATCGCCTGGGAGGTGAGAAGTGTGAAAACCCTGTGACTCAAAGATACTGCATCTAGTGGCCTGATAAAATTGCTCTCTGTAATGGATATAAGGGACATGAAATAACAATACCTTAACACGGGTGGGTAATTATCCCATCAAGCCTTCTTGTATCTTATTCGTGGAGACTCACGCGGAACGCGTTCAATCGAGATGAAAACCACGAAATACGTGTACTGGTGTTTAAGCGATGTAATGTACATTCTGAGCCATTGTTTCACTTACCCTGTTTAGAATCCTCGGATAAATCCACCGCTGGATCACTGTTTTCGGCTGTGAGAGCTAATTTCTCTTCTTCAGTTTCCATGAAAAAAAAAAAACGATTTAATTTGATTGTCACAATTCCACAACCTGTCCAACCTGCATCACGATTTCAAACGTTTGGAAATCGTCGGGAGTAAAATATGTTTTAAAATTGCAATAAAGGAAATCCCTTTTTTCAGTTTTTTTTTTTTTTTCGATGTTGGTAGTAATCAGGTCTCAAGGCCAAGTTTTACGATTCCAAGATGATCATTTTCCGGCAAAGCCGAGTCAACTTTGTAAAGCGGGTACCAGCCTGTCTAGAGCTATGCATAATTGACAATAATTGTATCTCAGCTTAAAACAATAATTCCCTTAAAATGGAAACACACTGTTCTCATTCAAATCAACATCGATCACTGATTCCTCATTTGGTAGACTTGTGTCAATCAGCGATCGAAAAGAAAGTTAAGGGCGACAATTGTAAAATCAAAATTTTAGTAGCGATAAGGTCTTTGTGAAAGCATTCTTAACCTCACAAAGCATTCCTCAGATAAAATAATGAAATTTGATCTTGTTTCTTGCTTACCCGTGGGAATTTGCGCCGTCGGGCTTAACTTTTACCAGGTTGAACGAGAAGTACTGTTGATGTTAAGATGGACTGGGATCGATTTGGTGTTCCATCAATAAACATTACAGATATGACCAGCGCACCAAATGTTTTCACTCCAGCTGAGTCAGTAACAATACACACGTAGTTTGTCGATTCTTTTCAATTTATTCCTTTACGATGCATGAGTATCGCGAGAAAACAAAAAAAACAACCATATTTTAACCCTTTACATTTTAACATCAACACCCACAGCGCTCCACGTTAACTTTTCAACTAACTAGCCAAGTGGCTAGTGACAACTTAGATGTTACAACAAATCAGTTTGTTTACTAGCCAAACTGGCTAGTGGAAAGCGAAAACCACCAGCCAAAACTTAATTTCTACTAGTCTGTGGCTAGTTGGCTACCGTTAGTGTCGATCCCTGACCCGTATTCTACATACTCTTCTCTTTACATTTCCTCATAATTCTCATAATCTTTATGAGAGATACAGCAGTATTACTGTAAGGAGGAATTAGATGCTGCTCTCTCTTAGAGTTTAAAGGGTTCATCCTTTTTGGAGCTACTATGTTCATTACGACAACAGCAAACTACAACAACAACAGTCGGAGACTGGGCCGGAACTTTAGTGTCAGAGACTGGGCCCGAGCTTTAGTTGAGTTTGATTGACATTGCACATGAGTGCAGTCATGCATGTCGCTTAAGTGTTATTTTAGAAAAGAGGCGTGAGGAAATAAAGCGAAACGGCTGTGTTTGATGAAAGAAAACTAAACTACTACTGCCACGGAGGCATTCCCGAAACATCAACATTTACAACAACAAAAACTATACTGAAAGTTCAAGGGTAACGATTTTTTTTTTATTGTGAAAAGCGATACAGACAATTTCAACTGACCCTTTCAACTGTGTCGCCTGTGCTGATATAAACTTTCAGGCTAACAATTTAAAAGAAAGATATATCTCTTTAATATTCCTATCTAGCCCAATGTAATTTCCACAAAGACGAGATTTCCCCGGCAGATTTCAAATTCATCTATCGCATATCCTTGTTTTACTTCAATTATTACTATGTAACCTGTCCACGTACGATCAATAACAGTCCAAGCCAATATACCCCTTATGAAGCGAATTACTTTTGCAAATTCATTTCGTTCAAATTCAGTCCTAATAAGTCATTACTACCTATTAATGTTGACCCTTTGACGAGAAGAGGTCGTGTCTTTAAACATGGAAAAGGAAACATCTTTGTATGCTCCTCTGATTATGTTAGACCCAATGTCCAGCGCGCCAACTATTACGGCAGCGCATCTCCCAGCGTAACCATAAAAATTTCTTTAATTCTTTCAAATTTAGAAGCAAATTTGCTCACCTGAACAACACCATGTTAATTTAATTCTTGTAAGATCCTCAAAATAATGTTCCAGCGCAGATTTAAATAACCAATGATTTGAAATTTCAGCCACTATTTGGAATAATGATCTAAAGTCACTGCTCAGTCTCTTCCAACATTGTGCGTTGTCAGCGGTCGATCTATTCTGACAATCTTTTCAGCGAAATTAAAGAACCCAGTGTATTGCACGTCATCTGGTGTGACGTCATAGTGGTAATGCCCTCCCTCTCCATGATCACTGAAGCAGTGAAAGTGTTCAATGCGCAAGTCCAGACCCTGAACACAAACAAAATGGCGAGATTATGACAAAGAAAACTTTTAAGATCTTTCCGTCAGTAATCAGGGCAAGTATGAAAATGGCAAGTTCGCTCCCGAAAAGAATAGTGTTGTTTGTTCACACTAGCGTTTTGGTAACTTTCGTCCACGTTAATCCAAGTAAGATAAAAAAAAAGGAAACTTTTGACACAGTTCAAGTATCTTGAAGACTCTAACCTGAATTTTTCAGGTTGGTAATTTTTAATCCGTTTGAGAAACATTTTGCAGTGTCCTTCACAAAGATAGAAGATTAAGGACGTTTAGCATAGCGCAAAAACAAAAATAAAGAAATAAAATCACTCAAAATGTCATAACGTTTGATCTTTAAAGGTATCTAAGATCTAATGCCAAATACTGCAATACACACGGAATAAAATATTTTAAGAATGCGTAAATTACTTAGCAACATTTCTCTATATAAAGGCTACAAATTAAGAAAAAAACACTCACAGGATCGTAGCTTTCTAAGACTCCCACGCACACTAATGGAGCACTCATTTCATAAAACTTGAGCCAGTTGTTCACATCAGCGTCTGTGTTAAGTGGAGTTTTTGAAAATCTAGGCTTTTCACACAGAAAAATAAATTGAAATTAGTTCTCAAATTTTTCAATTTTCGACGCAAGAAGTTTTTTCAAGACTGAAATGGAATCTGCACTCCTATTTTGTTAACGTTTCCTCATTGGTTGTTTATCCTAGGGGTCCATTCATTTTAAAAGATGACCCCAATAATTCCCCTTTATCTTGTCATCAAACAAGTATTCGAGAGTACTTACTATTTACCTCGCACGGTCACCCCGAGTTCCTTTGCCGCCAAGCGAAGTTCCGTCGCCCAAAAGTATGGTTGTGTCACCCACAACTTTTTACCTGAGTTTAATTAACGCGATACAAACACACATCGGGGCGACGGAACTTCACTTGGAGGCGACAGAACTTGAGGCGAGCGTGCGAGCGGGGGGCCGGCACCTATAACCACTAGGTTCACGCTTTCGACCATCATTTCTTTTAAGCTCGCGGAATAAACCTCTTTTTTTAACATCATAAAGAGAGGATTATGCCTCAGGTCGAAAATAGAGGAAAAAGAAAATTGGTCACCATTCTCGTTTTCCAAGAAAATGAGAACTCCTTTCAAAGGGAAAAAGACGCCGGTACATTTAAAAAAGCGCGAGTAATCACTCGTAAATTTAAGCACATTACGACTTTTTCTTTTTCGCTCTGTGTGGACTGCATTTGATTTTGACTTCAAATACGCGCAATGTTTCAATCCCATTCTCATGGCCTGAACCTACATGTCTTTGACTTGAGAGAAGCAATATTTCAAATCACTGATTTTGAGCTATCTCCATTTCACGTTCAGTAAAAGTCAAATATCGTTAAAGCTGTACCATAACATGAATCTTGGCCTTTCCCTTCTCTATCACAAAAACTCCACCCATTCCGACCGGTTGGTCTCCATAGCGACCAGCTAGGGTGTTCCGCATGCACGAGACAAAATTCTCACCCCCAGTCCTTTTGCTGACACAAATTTTCAGAACCTACAACAAATATGCAAACAGAAAAAGCTCTAATCAATTAAAGCATTGAAATACAACGTCGCCATAACCCAAAATGCATTTCATTTGTAATTAGGTTTTTTTAGAGAAAGTTTGAATAAAAAGGCACAAACTTTTCAAACCTTTCCTGGTTTTCCTTCACTGACAAGGAAATTACCCAACAGATTGAACTCTCCACAGTTGTAATCTTCCAAGACAAAGGATCCATTCTGCAACAAAAGCAATTTAAACATCACATATTGTTAACACAAAAAATTGCTCTGGGGGTGCAGACTGCTTGAGGATCACCTCTTAGCATCCACTTTTTAGAAGGGAATTGGAATTTTTCACTTAAAATACACAGATTACACGCTTGTCACACCCACGGTAATAATAGAAACCTACCTCTTCATTTACTTTAGCAATTTTTGTTGCAATAATTCCCTTCTGTTCTGAGTTGGTGACCAAGTTTGCCATCATCTGGAAGACATATTTATTAATTACCGGTACAAGCAGTGAGCAGAACTATTGAGTTGGACAAGCAAAAGGCCGAAGCAAAACGGAAGGAAAAGGCTGAATCTTCTCAACCTCTAAACCTTGTGCTTAGTTAACCTTTGAGTTGTACCTCACAATTCACTCCAACAAAGTCACTGCTTCCTGCCCCGGCACCAATTACAAACCCTCCTGGAAGATCTGAATTTTTTGCTACATCATCAAAACTGTATAACTAAAAGCAGATAAATATGATTTATTTAGCACATACTGTTTGTGATCAGATATCTTTCGAGGCAACAAAAAACCAAATAATTCAAATCGGTGCTTCTTTGAATGATTCATGGATATTTAAATTTCAATTAACTCTCTCTAAGGGTTAAAAACCACAACAGGCAAAATAACTGCAACAACAACATCTGGGGTAAACAGGGAAGGGTTCCTGAATAGACCCTTCCATTTATTACATTGCCCGACATGGTAAACGATGTACAAAGTAACAACAAACAATAGGGAGGGGAGGGAGGGGAATGAAGCTAGCCTTGTGTTATAAAAGCACATGTCAGAAGGGCTGTGTACAGTGCATGTCTGCAAACTTGCCCCAGGTCTCACTGGAGTTAAATACAAATAATAGCTATTATTAAAAAGTGGATCATTGGATAATGCAATTCAAGACTTTTTATTGGCTTAGCCATTATGGTATACGAGTAAATATACCATAATCTAATATCTGTACATTGTACCATCCAGTTTCTTCTTACAAAATAAAGTCGAGTAAATTTGTCTAATATCTTGGGGGTGTTTCTTTTAATAAAATAATTATTCCACGAGCGCTTGTTGGATATGAGATGATAGATAGCCAATGAGGTGCTATGCGCCTCGTTGGCTATCTATCATCTCATATCCAACGTGCGCTCGTGGAATAATTGTTAATTATTTTTTACTATAACTGGTGGACAGTTTACCTTGGAAAGGTTTGGAAGAGGTATGAGATACGGCACTCCCCCAACATCAGCAATTCTGGCCCTACCACAAATACCTCAATATAAAAAGTAATGTTTGCCATTGTAAAGTATTACTAACAAGCCTTTCAGTAAGTCAATAAGTTTTAAAAAGCTTTTAATAGTCATTCAATCAATATTGTTTTGCATGGCAATTCAATTACACACCGTACCAGGAGCTGCCAGTGTCCATGGTTTCTCTCTCAAATCTGGACAATCAACTACTTCAACTTCAACATTTGAAAAATTCTGGGACAAACCATGCTTGAGAACTTGAAAAAAAAGTACTGGATGTTAACAGAGGAAGATGAATTTCATAGAACTGACTTATAATAAACAGTTTTTCAAGATAAAAATGATTCATCTTTATTTGGGGTATAATTAGGTACTTGATAGGTTGACTGCAATGTAGCCTATGTGTTACTAAACTCAATTATGAGTCTGACTACTTATACTGATGACAAACACCTACAGAAGTAAATGTAACTATTCTATGGCATGGAGTGTTGACATGATACCAAGAGTGAGATTTATCCATTGGTATGAAATATTCTCCTCAGGATGCTTTACATGAATCATCTTCATGAATCAGAAAGAGTTTTTCCTTGCCTGAATCACCTTTATTATTCACTCTCTACCCGGGTGAATGATGTGTAACTTCTCGCTATGATAATGTGAAGGTGGTAACGAGTTAGGAATATTGCTTGATCAAAAACCAAGTTCTCAAAGCTAAAATTGTATTAAGTGTATGTCAGGCAGAGAGGAGAATTTATTTTATGATCCTTGGAATGGAACAGTTATTAGACCATTGGAGCAATCAATCAACTTTATTAATGTGTCAAACTCTTCCACAAGTGGCCTACTAATCGGGGACACCTAGGAGCCTAGTTTAAAGGCAACTTATTTTAATCTCTAATTCACGATGAAGGTCAATGCATGAACATGGAAAACGCGGGACTCTTTAACAGCATTACTTGGATTAAACCCTTTAAGAAAGGGCAATTTTTTTAAGGGTTGCTGGTCGCTTGAATAAATAAACTGAGCCAAGTAACAGGTCGTATTTTAACGACCTGTCCTCGTGGTAAAAATACTCCGATCATATGAATATCACAACAATCATACCTTGAACCAACTCTTCTAGCGGTGGTTGGAGAAGATCTCTGCTTTCTACAGGCAGATTTAAAGCCATTGGCGAAATATATATTTATAATCGAGAAAAATCCGTTCGATTAACTGTGGTAACACGTTTGTCACAGGATTGCAGATCCACTAGGATATCTGATAACTGTCAGGCGTTCCCGATTGACTAGTACCCAATCTACTTTGAGATTTGCCGCTTAGACGTAAAATTCTTAGATTTCGCGTGGGTGGCAGCTCGGAACTTAAATCGAGTTTTTGCGAAAAATGACAACGTTAGGCAAATTTTCAAGATTAGCAGCAGTTGCCTCTGCAGTGGTAACTTTTTCAGGTGCTTATATCTTCTTTAACGGGACCAGAAATCCCGCACGTGCAAGTGGAGGGGGAACGCAATATAACTCTTCTGAGGAATTCGAACACCGCCTTCTTTACAAACCGACGGGTTTGCGATGGGATTCCAACTGGGACAGGTGCGAGAAAGGCACAACGAAGCCTAAGAGGAGAGATGATGGAAGAGTCGACGAGGAATCGAGAGAAATCAAGCCCACTGCTGTGCGCCATCTTGTCTTTATAAGGCACGGGCAATATTACGAGGACGCTAAGAACAGTGATGATAAAAGGCTGACGGAGCTGGGAAGGTAGGAGAGAGAGAGTAATGGTTATGTTGTTTTGTGAAAACTATTAGGTAAAAATTGGAAATTGAGCCAATGAGCCAAAAAATACGGATATTGACAACTGGTCTGCGGTTATCTTGACCCTCCTTTCATTAAAATACCACTGGGAATTATTTGTTTTCTTGCGCTGCTGTGGAATTCACGACTTCACCCTTTTAATACACTTATTCAATGAGATGTAAATGAGTGGCAGGGTATTCTGCAGTTACTCCTACACCTAACATCAGTATGCATATTCTCCACACTGTTCTATACACATTGCTATGTACTGAAAAAGAGAATTTGTTTAACAATGTAGAGTTTCTTTATTTGGTAATCATTTTCCTTTTTTCTCCTGACCTTAATGATTGATTCAGAGGTGGTATTGTAAGGAGAAATTAGATGCTGGTCACTGATGTTGTGATGCAAAGGGTTATTTCCACTGTTTTCTGTAAGTAGCGACGCCTGAAAACTAGGGACCATTTGTTGGAGTGAAAGACACACCAAGCATCTTTTCAGTATGCCTCTAATTTGCAAGTTGTGAGCATTTTATGAGGAACGTAGTAATCTTTCAGCTGGACTTTTAATCATTAGAAAATGAAGTAGATGCCTTTTTATTTTGAAGGTTAATTGATTAATTTGTAACTTTTTCAGACAGCAAGCAGAAACTACTGGCCAACGACTTAAAAACTTGAATTGGAAATACACCAAACTGGTCTGCTCTACCTTAATAAGAGCTGTTGAGACAGCTGATATCATTGCTAAACATCTGCCAGAGGTACCGAGAGAGTCATGTGACTTTTTACAAGAGGGAGCACCAGCTCCCCCGGACCCTCCGTCAAGACACTGGAGACCAGACAAAACGGTCAGTGCCTTAGGGATACAGGAATACTTTAGACAGCTATGGTATTTACCTTTTTGAATAGCAGTTATTTTTTCAAAATGGCCCTGTACTGAGTATAAAACAATGTCAATAAGAGTTCTAGTGAGTGATAAAGAACTTTAGTGCCTGAAATTATAACTAGGATTTAAGTTGTGTTTAGCGAATTTCCATTTTGAACAACAGT
This sequence comes from Stylophora pistillata, assembly GCF_964205215.1. Lineage (NCBI taxonomy): Eukaryota > Metazoa > Cnidaria > Anthozoa > Scleractinia > Pocilloporidae > Stylophora > Stylophora pistillata. The sequence continues at coordinate 21,538,054 of NC_142531.1, read as the reverse complement.
TTTTCCTAGATGGTCCTTTACTGAGTATAAAACAATTTAAATAAGAGTTCTGTTACTTGATAAAGAACTGCAATGCCTGAATTTATAACCAGGATTTCAGTTTTTTTTTTATGGAATTTCCATTTTTGAACTGCAATTTTTCCTAGATACTCTTTACTGAGTATAGAGCAATTTTGATAAGATTTTTATTGATTGATAAAGAACTGCAGTGCCTGAATTTATAACCAGGATTTAAGATTTCTTTTTTACTGTTTTTCTATTTTTGAACAGCATTTTTTTTGAGATGGCCCTGTACTGAGTATGAAAGAATGTCGGTAAGAGTTCTATTAAATGATGAGGAACTCTAGTGCCTGAATTTATGACCAGGATTTAATTTATTTCCACGATTTTTCCAGCAGTTTTTCCAAGATGGCCCTCGCATTGAGGCTGCCTTCAGAAAACACATCCACAGGGCAGATGCGGATCAAGTTGGAGACAGTGTTGAAATTTATGTGTGCCATGGAAATGTGATCAGATACTTTGTTTGCAGGTAAAGTGACACACATTAAAACAAAACTGTTTAATCTACAATGCCAACGAGATACTTGTAGCAGGTAGTCAAACAGTGTCCTTGATTTTAATAATACCATTAATTAAATAGAGAGTAATGGAGAGAAATCAGGGCTTGACACTAAGCCACGGACTAGTAGAGATTCAGTTTTGGCTAGTGGTTCTCAATTTCCACTAGCCAGTTTGGCTAGTAAACAAACTGAAATTGTTGTAACATCTAAGATATCACTAGCCACTTGGCTAGTAAGTTGAAAAGTTGATGTCGAGCCCTGGAATGGAGGTGTATTAGCCAATTGGCCCATCTGGTCATTGCTTACCTCTGGTTTCTGTAGTATGAAGCAACTAGGAGTATTTCAACTCCCCCCAAAATGAAATGTGAGTCCATGGCAGGTTTAACCCCTGGCATTAAACTCTCTTGTACCCATTAGAACTCCTGGGTGAAGAGAGGCACTGTGAGAACAAAGTGTCTTACCTAAGAACTCAACGCAATGTCCCCTGCTAGGACTGGAACCTGGACCACTCGATCTGTAGTTGAGCGCCATGAGGCCGCCCCTCCTCTCAAAGAGAAATGAACCAATGACTTATAATTAGAACTTACCATTTTTTTTTTTTCTTTTTTTTTTTTTTTTCATAAGGGTTCTTCAGTTTCCACCAGAGGGTTGGCTTCGCATGAGCATAGGACACTGTGGAATAACTTGGGTGACTATAAGGCCTAATGGAAGGGTGAGCGTCAAAAGTATGGGTGACACAGGACACTTACCTCCTGAGCAGTTGTCATCATAGACACAGGACACTTAGGAGAGATACCTTTTCTTGAGGACTGTGCCACAGATCAGTCCTTAAAACAGTAACTAGGTGTGGTATTATTAATTAGGAGTTTAAAATTATAGGAATGATAAGGGCTCTAAGTTCAACTTTTTTTTCAAAGTCACTGTGTTCTTAAAATGGCTGTATTTCCTTAGACAAAAGAGATGTCATGGCTTTTGTTCAGAAGAAATTCAACATTCAAATGAAAATTCTTTATCTTACAATGAACTAGTTTGTTCAGAAGAATTTATGCACATCCTTTGTGATATTTATTTTTTTACTTTATTTAGAACAAGTTCTTATGTCAGTGCGATTATTTTTCACTTTTGTCTTCTTCATATTTTGTAACATTTATTTTCCACTTCTTCGTTTGTTTAAATGTTTTCAATGAATTGAAGTGTGCACAAATAAATTTTCACTGAGAAGTTCTACGGTTTATTTTATTTTTTGGTCATTTCCCAGAAGGATTTTCGGAGGGACTTGTTTAAGGACGCAGTGACTAACAGTTGGTCAGCTATTAATCTCCAGTGACAGCTGTCCGAAAATGGACGGGACCACACGAAAATAGACGGAATTGTCCGAAATTTGACGAAATTTATCGTAGACTATATGGATCTTGTATGCCTGTAGATTGCCAATAGTCAGCAAGACTTGGATTACTGTCGAACTGCTATGGAGTGACAGTCAGTCAACAGTAGGTCAACTGTCGGTTAGCTTTCGGCCAAACTGCAAGCATTTTCCGGGACTAGGTCAACCCTTTGGCAATGCCCTGATCGCAACTCGATGCTCAGTAATTCGTCTTTGACGAGTTTGTTAAAAGGGCGTATATTGAAAGTGAAATGCGCTAAAAAAAAAAAGGATGAAAACAAGAATGGATCGAGATGCAATGATGAGATTGTTGCAGTGGCGCATTAAACCAAGAACAGTACTTGACACATTGTGCATCGATTTTGGTGAGTATACTTTCTTTGTGAACGTTTTTATTTCTCCATTGGCTCAGCATCTCATGTATTTTCTGTATTACGAAAATAACGAGAAAAAAAATTTGGATTGTGATGGAAAACGTCTAGTCGTCTGATTAACAATGAAAGTCAAAATGCACCAATGAGAGCACGAGAAATAAACCAATAGCACCCAACCATCCCTATCGTAAATAGCGAAACGAAGTCATCCAAGCAACCACATCGCCAGACTGAAGCCAGCAGTACAGCCGTTGAAACGTCGCCATCCTTAACTGATGACCTAACTTTGCAATTGATAATTTTGATTGTGAGATGAACGATTTAATTTTCATTTATGATTAGTTTGACTCCAGTTTGAACCTTTGATGCTTTTAAAAATCCATCTTTAACGTTTTTTTTTCAAAGCTTACTGGCTGTCGCACAGGACTCTACAATAAATCGTTTTGAAGAAACTATCTACGCCGTAGTACTCAAAAGGTATTTCTATTTGTTTTCTTCATTTTCGGTGCTTATCTTTAAATTTACTCAGTAGTAGATGTAGCTGTATTACTGAGATAACAACCTCATCAAAAACGCACTTGATCAAACAAATTCCTTTTCCGTACCGTTAACCCTTGATCTCTTTACTAATTCTTCTAACCGTCTGCCATACAACTCTTATGAGAATTTGGTATTGGATCAACTAATGATCCCCTCGTTGATGTTTTTTTCTATTCTCATTACTTGTCTGCTTGATATTGTGTTAATATTGTAAGGAGAAATTCTGTCCCCATCCTTGTTCTTGATGGGTGCGTCAACTGGTTTAAGTTTCCTGTGACAGTTTTCAGTTACGGTGATTTCAATCACTAATAATACAAGGGTTTCCTCGAAGAACTGTATAAAATTGTGTAAAATTATTTGTCAACTGTCTGGCTTGCCGCGATTAGCTCTTCGCTTTTTGCAAGCCAGCCTAGTAATAACCATCTGATGTGAACAAATAAAACTTAGTTACTTCCAAAAAAAATAAAATAAAATAAAATAAAAAAAGAAGCTCAGCTCTCAAAATTTGGAGATCTAAAACACCAGCCGTGGCAACAACTTCTGAGCGATCGGAACAGATAATTAGTCACAGGCAGGTATGCAATCGTAATAGTTTTACTCACTCTCAACTTAGTTGATGGCGAGCTTCAGTTACTGAACACAAATTTTAGGGACCTTAAGCAGTCAGGACGGCAACGCGAAGCAAGACGTCTATTAGAAAATGAATTTCTATTTTTAGTTAGAATTTCGAAATTGGCTGCATGTGTTTACCGCTTCTTACGGCGTCGCACCTCCTCTTCAGCATAATGTATATAAGTAGCTTTGAGTTTCATATGGAAATTAAGTTAATTTGCCGTCGCGGTTTCCATTTGCAGACGACGCAAATTTTGGTGATTTCACGTTGTTGTGCTTGGACGGCTAAGAAATGCACAAAGTTATAAAAAGCACGTGCTGGCGATTGTTCTGCCAATTACATCATTTGTTGTACCAATTCCTCGTTGCTGTCGCCGTCTTGGTTTGCTTAAGGTCTGTTTTATTTTGACGACAACAACCAATGTTTTTGATCGCGGTAAAAATAATTTGTTTCAAAAGAAATTGCTATGGCTACAAGAGTTTAGCTTTCGCTGTAAGCGAAGAATGGTCGGCAAAATGTCCAAGTGTGAAAATTTCTGGCATAATTTTCTTGAATTCTTTTAAACGATTGTGGAAGCTTGGCAACGGTATATATTTCTCGTTGAATAATTGTTGTAGAATATTCAGTAAACAATTAAAAGGGCAAAACGCGTTTTTAAACCTTTTTTTAAGGTCAGTTTTGAATTTCTATTTGGAAGTTTGGTTCGGCCAATAAGACATTATAATAATTATACTTTGTGCTTCTCTGGGAAATTGCGTTGATTGGTGATAATTCTTAGTTTTCGCTCGTGTTGAATTTTTTTCGCAGCTCTTTGTCGTTACGTTGAACAAAATTTTCGAATTTAATGCTAGGCGGGTTTCCGCAACATTGTTGCGCAAATCAACTCCATCTGATGCCAATCAAAATGGCTTTTTTCAATGTTTTTGTCATAGATACCTTTAAGAATGAGCCTTTAGTTGTTTACTTCAATGATGCGAAAACGCCAATTGGCGTTTGCATCTTACCCGGAAAAATGTTATGTAAATTGTGTCTCAATTAAAAATTTTCATGTGGGATGAATAAGTTCTCTACGTTGCTTGCTCAAGTTGTCTGTTTGCGTGCAAATTTGTGCGAGATGCTCTCATACTTTTCGATTGACTTTTTTGGTGCCAAAGACGGAGAGGGTCTAGCAAATACAAACTGTCAGTAGGGCAGCTTTTACAAACAATTGTCACCCAAAAACCACGTAAATATTAATAACATAGACCTTCGAATGGACGAGACTTCAAAGGAAACGAGCCGTGAATTTCCAAGCGGGCCCGAGACACAATTAACGATGGATTATGGTACGTAAAATGCTCTAGAAAACAGTAACCGTTTTGTTGATGTCGGTTAATTATGTGCGCTCGCTATCTCAGAACGAGGAGTTCACGGGGGTTGATTTCAGAACGCTTTAAAGTGGAATTATCAACTCCTGAAATTGCGAGACTAAGTTATATTTAGATGTCTCAACAATAATAGCCATATAATTTCATAAGTTATGACAGACTTTGAGTTTTATACCTTTTTAAGTGATTGTTCAGGGCGCTTCCTAATTCATTCACCTTTAACTTGTATGTTTAGATGTTTTGGTTCTTTCCGGTTCGACGCACCCACTACTATCCTACAAGAAACCGACAAATGACTTAGTTTGACTGGATGCTCATTAAAGGAATTTCAGTGACTTATCGGAAGATGAAACTACTTATTGCCGACTATACATAAATTACTCTTTGATAAGACGATTATACGTACAAGGGAAGGAGGAACGTTTTTTCATCAATTTAACTTACCATTTCAACTTTGTTGATATATTCAAATTATTAACATTTTAAAGGCTCGTTAATCGGGTAATTGCATATTACATGACACTTGATATTTTCTTCAAGACGATGTTTATTCATTTTCCGGTTCAAATTTTGCCACCGTTCGCGATGGAGGTAAATTTCGCCAAAAAGAATGAAAAATAGATAAAAAACGAAAATACTTATCGCCTGGAAATCTTATCCATTTTAAACATTGACTATTTATATATTAAGAGAATAACCAAACCGGCGGTCAAGAATACCAAAAAAAGCTTGCCAAAACAAACTAAGTACAAATGAAAGGACAAAAAAAAAAAAAAAAAAAAATCAACGACAAAAGGAAAAAGAAAAAGAAATATTTGAATGATTAAACGAAAAGGTAGAACAGAAATCAACCCAGATGGACTGAGGGAGGGAGGGAAGGTGGAAGATTGTAATAAAGGAGAGAGGGATGGGCCGGAATCGCAATGTTCGAAGCAACGGGCAGGTTGCTTAGATATTTGTCCAAGTTCCGCAGTATTTGAAATTTAAAACCTGTTTAAGTCCAACTAGTATACATTAACGACCGAATATCATCGCAAGAACTTATTATTATTATTTTTTTCTTGTTCAGTTGAAGATCCCGACTCTAAGAAGTTGGACCTTTTAAAAAATCTACCAAGTCGTCAGCTTTCGCGTTGGAAGCGACACACCAGGAAAAAGATGAAGGATAGAGAGCGGTCAAAAGAACACGCTTACGAAGCCGTGAAGAGTGAAGACTCTGATGTCTTGGATATGGAGGAGAGTGAAGTAATGAGATCACGGAAAGGAAAGTTTGAGCAAACTGAGCCATTAACTGTGCGTCTTATGAAGCTGAGGAAGAGAAGGTAGAAAAATAACTTGAAAGAGAGACAGTTACAGTTAAAATATATTTGCAGAGAACCTTAGGTTCTTACGCTACTAGAGGTCATTAAAAGACCACAAACCCTGTTTTGATGTTCGCAAACCCCATTTAGGATTAAAAAAATGTACTTTTTATTGGGTGAAGTCTGTATAAAAGATTGTGTAGGTTTAAAATCGTTTGTTTCTTTTCCGCTCTTGCTTTTTCGGAAGCACCCCAGATACAAATGGATTGCAAGGGCTTTCCTCTTTTACAGAATTGCGACTTCGAATTTCTATGGTAAGTTGCTGTTGTACACGTACTTTGCTGAGATGGAGAGGCAACATTTATTCAATGCTATTAAGCCCAGAATGCTTAAATTTGTTTTTCACATCAAATCCCTTTTATCTAGAGGGAATTTTTTTAAATAGAAATAGAAAACAATTCGTGCCAATTGGCTGTGGCTGTAGTGACTTGACTGTGGTCTTATTCGCAGCCGTCCTTTAATCTCGTCGAGCTAAGTGGGCGGGCATACGTGGTTCTGCTTAATCTTTTTCAGAATTATTCTGAGATGAATGGCAATATTGTTATCAGATTATTTGTATTGTAACTGTATTCTGTGATTGTTTCGTTGGTTTTTGTATATTTCTTTTACATACATATTGTGGCGCCTGGTTACCACGACAACTTCTCGACCCTGAATGTTAGGTCGTTACTAAAGGGGTGGTCAGTTAAACGAGGTTGTCTCATAGATAGGAAATAATTGAATCTTCAATTCGATTGTGAATGGAATCTATCTTGTAAAAGTCGGTTAGAAAACAGTCTAACCGAATTTCAATGAAATTCAAAAAAGTGTGTTAAGCAAACAGCTACGTTGAAAGCTCTTTTGTCGTTGGGTGTGTCTAAGGAAAGGCGCTCGAATTCGTCTGGTCTTTCCAATGGAGAACGCATGTGGAGAACGTCATAGGTATAGGGTATAACATTACTTCGAGTGTAATTTGCTGTAAATAAGCACGAGTAAATTTTTTTTGTTAGACGTTCAAACAATGCTACGAAAGCTGCAAGGAGTTCATAAACTCGTATGAGTTGTGGAGAGGACACTTCAAGGAAATAGAAGGTGCGTTCACAAAAACCAGTTCAGCTTCTGGCATTATCAAATAGATTTCTGGAACTATGGGACCATCACTTTCAGCTTTAGTTTTAATCTGTCTGTTTTTAATTGTTTCTTACAAAATGTTTGAGATTGGGGAAATTACGGGTGAAAGGGGACCGCGACATTTTTTGTAGAGGTTTTTTAGTCCAAAGTCATCACGAAAAGCAAAAAGGGAAATAACAAAACAAAACAGAGTTGCCAATCCCAAACCGAGTCTCATACAAAATTTCACCCCACGAGGCACTTTTTTCGACTGGCACAACACTGACTTTTTTTTAATTTAGATGTTTTTTGTGTGTTATTTTACAGGATCATTCGGAAATGGTGTTTTATCATATTTCACATTTCTCAAGTGGCTTCTTTGGTTAAACATTTACATCTTCGTTCTAACGCTGTGTTTTGTGATCGTTCCACAAGCCCTCAGTTCAGGAGAGGAACTCCCATTAACATTGCCTCCGCAAAACGCGTCTTCTTTTACTTCAAACTCCTCAAGCTCGTTCACGGTTGTTCCAACTAATGCAACAGCATCTTCGCCAGCAAGAAAGAAGAGGGACGTTTTGCTGAAGAATAGCGGAGAAGATGATGATCTTAAGTGTAATTTGGTGAAGCCCTATAACTATTCCTCGTATACAAACAAGCCTTTCCCGCAGCTTCTGTCTGACTTTATTTCTGGCATCGTAAGTATGGGACTCCTAATTATGGTTAGCGGAGAGAGAGAGGTCTGGGTTCGAGACCTGAGGCCCGTTTCTCGAAAGCCCGGTAACTTTAACGGGCCCACAGCCATGTTTCAAAATCAGAATTTAAAGGATAGAAAAGCAGGTTCTGGCACGCAAATCAGTCCTTTTTGTTTCTTTAGCTGATAGTTTTATTGTATCAATTTCAAGTAGGCCTTTATAGATTAAAGGCTGATAGTTTCCAAAGAAACTGTTTGGGGCTGCGTCGGTGGGAGTAACGAAATAATTTGGATATATCAACAAAGTTGAAGTGGTAAATTGGCCGCCGTAACGATTCCAAAAGCTCACGTTTCGTTAGCCCTTCGTCGGAGCGAGTAGAGGAATTGTGGGTTGTGCTAGATTATGCTAGTAAAAGTAGCATATTATGCTACTAGCATTGCTTTTTTTGGCGATGCTAAAATTATGCTCTTTTTTTCCAAATTATGCCCCTTTTTTCAAAATTATGCTCTTTGAAAAAATTGCAAATAAGTCCAACAAATACATTTTTTAATTAGAAGCCGTTGGTCTACAAGAAAGAAACGCAACAAATCCACAGTGAAATTCAAATAAACATGTGGTTCATGTTAACATGCACACTAGTACTGGACTCTACATGGCCTTCAATGTTACTTCCGGTTCCGGTGCACCCCAGACCCGGGCTCAGGCCGTTTCAGACGCTTCTCAGTGATTCACAGTGAACTACAAATGCTACTACTTGAACTAAAACTTAAAACATCGAACAACGTCACCAAGTGCTTGGGAGCAGAGATGAACAATGACTAAATTGTAGCATCAAAAGTGATCCGATAATTATCAAAATATGCGAATTATGCTAGCATTGCAACTTGGCAGAAATTATGCCAGTTTGCTCCAATTATGCCAAAAACTATGCTAGCATAATCTATAAAAGCCTATTTTCAAGACGTTTGAAATCCCCATCTTGAATGAAAACGTAACAGCTTTATGGGCCCGTTAAGAGACTGGGACTTTACAGAAACAGGCCCCTGGCCGGGTAAGTGTGTTGAGTTCGTGCGCCTTTCACAACCCAGGAGTGTAAATTGGTACTGGCGAATTATTAGGGAAGCCTGATGAAAACTCTGGGGGGGGGGGGGCGATGAATCTCTGGGGGGGGGGTAAACTTACGATGGACTAGCATCCCATCCAGTGAGTAGTAGTAAATACTTCTAGTCTCTTCATGCTACGGCCAAACCGGGATAAGTTTCCGCTAAGTGGGGCGCTGGGGTCGATTACAGACTTTCCCTTTTTAGCTATTCTAAACCACTAAGCAGTAGGACTTATGCGCGATGACGTCAAAACAATTTCTCGCAGCGTCAAACCGAGGCTTGGTGGTTATCGCTTCGCGTGTTTTGTTGGTGTTTAGAGAAAGAATCAATTCCCCTTGTCTGTTTTTTTAACTTTTTGTTCGAAATGCCTCAATGGTGTATTGCCTAGGGCTGTACAAACTCTTCAGACATGAAAATCAAAAAGTCCTGGCATCGCTTACCACACGAGAACAAAGAACTGCTTTCAAAATGGCTTGCAAAAATTCGGCGAACAAGCACTCGAGGCTATGTGGCGACCACTCTGAAGCCGACTGTTTTAGGAAAATCCCGGGTTCTTTGCTTGTCAACTTAAAACCAGGGTCTATTCCCACAAAGTTTTGCTTTGTGCAAGAAAAAAACACCGAGGAAACCTCCATCAGAGCGAAAATCGGTCGAACGAAAGTAGCCGAGTTCGTACGTAAACGCAGCGTCGGACGATCTGCCAGAAACATGTGATGGCTTTGAAAGTGACAACATTGGTGATGGTTTCGTGGGAATTTCAGAAAAAAATATGTCACATCGGACATGGCTTTAGGCAATTCGCCTAAAATCACTTTTTCTGAGAATTATATCGACGGAGCTTCCTTAAGAGTGAACACCCCTAGTCAACTGACTATTCCTGCGTTAAAGAGATGGCTTTCCTGCAGGAAAGGAGCGAAATTGAGCGGAACGAAGCGATCCTTGGTCGAAAGGTAAAATACACGTGAATAGCTTATTTCCCCGGCATACCGGTATTTTACGTTGGATGATCAAACTAAAAGAAATCAACTGTCCCTTTCAGAGTTCAAAATTATAGAAATAGTGCTCTCGATAAGGACCTTATTGATCCAGACAATGCTGTTACTTTCAAAGCCATCGCATGTTTCTGGCAAATCGTCCGACGCTGTGTTTTCGTACGAAGTCGGCTGCTTTCGTTCGACCGATTTTCGCTCTGATGAAGGTTTCCTCGGTGTTTTTTCTTGTACAAAGCAAAACTTTGTGGGAATTGACCCCGGTTTCAAGTTGACAAGCTAGGAACCCGGGATTTTCCTAAGACAGTCGGCTTCAAAGTGGTCGCCACATAGCCTCGAGTGCTCATCAACTGGCGTGTTTGTTCGCCGAATTTTTGCAAGCCATTTCGAAAGCAGTTCTTCGTTCTCCTGCGGTCAGCGATGCCAGGACTTTTTGATTTTCATGTCTGAAGAGGTTGTACAGCCCTAGGCATTACACCATTGAGGCATTTCGAACAAAAAGTGAAAAACACAGACGAGGGGAATTGATTATTTCTCAAAATACCAACAAAACATGCGAAACGATCACCACCAAGCCTCGTTTTGACGCTGCGAGAAAATGTTTTGACGTCATCGCGCATAAGTCCTATTGAATTTGTGAATATAGCAACCATTTTGAATTAATAATTCTCACTGCGTAAGGATTCTTGAATAGTATTATTTGTCGTTTAAGTAAGAAACTCCATGCATTGTAAACGATCCTTCATCCATCTGAATTTCAAATTAGCTAACAGCTACTACTAACATACATGTTAGAATTGCTCTAAGAGATTTCCTTTTTTTTTTTAACCATAGGGATGGATAAATACAACGTACATGTTTTATGGAAGCTACTCCAACAACGTCTTGGTAATAGGTAGCGAAAAAACTTTCTACAACATGCCGCTGGCTTATTTTTTGGTTGGCTGCATATGCTTTGTGGTGATTTTACTCTCAATATTATGGAGGTAAGAGAGGATTCAGTCTTAAACCTTTGACATCCTTACACGAGTATACACATTCTTTACACTGTCCTCCATATATTTCCTAACGTACTGACAAGGAGGATTTGTCAACCAGTCATGAGCCTCTTTAGTTGGTGCTCGTTTCCTACGCACCTGGGGATGTTTGGTCTTAAGAGGGGTCAATAGGAGACTGTTTGCGGTGTACGTTGTTTTCTGAGACAATTTATACACATGGTTAAACCTTAAGAAAGCTTTTCCTGGCATTTATGTTACCAGTGCTTCGCGGATATTTGAGGAGAGCTACGTGAAGGAAGGCAGTAAATATTACCAAACTTACTCCAATAAAGTGTTTGGTGGATGGGATATGTGTATCGAAGAAGAAGCTGCAGCAAAGCTGCAGATTATGAGATTCGTTAAAGAAATCGAGGTGAGGTTTGTTTCTTAATCGCCACGAATTCAACCTTTTATCAGATCGTTTTCAGTTTAGTGTTGTATAGCCATTTATAAGAATGTATCAACATTAGAAAGCAGTTACAATCCTTAGTAAATGTCTCTCCGTAACTTGCGCAATATAGCAACCAATTCTGGTTCTGTGAATCTCGTATTGATTGCCATATCTGTGATTCGTGTAACACCTTAGTCGGCGCCAATATTCTACAACATTTCATCGGATGAAGGATGTTCACAGGCATCGAGTATCCAGAGTCGAGCTGACTCTCGTTTCCCTGTTTTTGATTAACGTTTCTCGATTCTCGTTTCTCGTTTCTCGACTCTCCACCCTCCATTGTCGTTTCTCGTTTCTTGACTCCTTACCCTCCATTCTCGTTTGTCGTTTGTCGTTTTTCTTTCATCGCTTCTCGACTCTTGACTCTCGATTCCCGACAAGCGACACTCGACAGTTGAATTAATTACTTTACCCCTTAAAATGGCACAAATTTACCACTCAATATTTACATCTAAGTCTACCCTTTTACCAACAACAGAGTTATTGTTTAAATGAAAGCACATGTATTCTTCTTTTCCAAAAATTCACTTTGTTATGTCCACCTTTTTTCAGGCCAGTATAGAAGAAGACCTCAGACTCGCAAATCTGGCCAACAGAACGAAGAAGGAGAAATACAAATTGTACGCAGTACGAGTTATGGTGAATCTGCTGGTGCTCGGACTCTCAGTTCTATCAGCTTACTTGATTTTCATGACCTCTCAGATGTCTATAGAGGTAGGATGTGGTGCTACTTTAATCCTGTGCGTGTATACAATCACAACGACAATACAACATCGTGTTTTCCTTAAAGTCAGTTGAGGCCCTGTTGCACTAGGCAAGTTTTTCCCTAATTTTGCAATTTTGTTGGGCACGCGCCTGAAAAGTTTATTGAATTCCGTGTAACACCACCTTTTCTCCCACACAATTTGCCTCTTTAATGCGATTGCACAGATTGTCTGGACACATCCTGTAAGAAAGATTGCATGCGCCAGAAATGAGAACCGAGAAGTCTTCATTCTTCATACTGTTTTCAGCATTTCTTCAATCGAAAGGAAAAATGTTTGTTTCCTGCTATACTGTCTAGCGAGAGAAGAGACGAGTTTCTTAACAGGTTATGTATGATTACATCATGCAAGATACTCGCCACAAGATTCAATCCTCACACTTCTAAGGAACCACTTTTATTTTTGTTTCTTGGTGCAGACTTCCCAAGATGATGCTGATATCAAGGCGTCGCTTATGACAGATTTCATTCAGTTGGCGAAGAGTTACGCTTCACCAATCACCCTCTCCACCTTGGGATTCATTGTTCCTACCATCTTTTTCTTCTTCTCTCGCCTGGAGGAATGGAACCCGCGAGTCAGAGTCAACGTAGACCTGGCCAGGTATGTGGTGCATGTGCCAAATGATGTTTGATGGGTTTTTTTTTTTAAACGAAAACCAAAAAAAAAAAAAGAGAGAGCAAAATACATGTATCGCATTTCGCTCTACTTTCTGTATGGAAGAACGCCATTAGCCTAGGTGCCGAATCATCTTTGTTTCCTGCATTGGCGCAGATGAAAAGTTAATTTAAATCCGAATAACCTGTGGAATACGTAGGACATTTAAAAGGATAATTTGATTCTGTCAACTGAGTTGATGTGAATAAGCCACCTTAAAGATTTACTATAGCTAACATTTCCAGCGTTAGCCCTTTATCAGAGAAAACTTCGATCTTTTCGGATGTTATCTAACGCAGTCGCAAATGTGATTAATTCCTTGATTAACATCTTCACTTATGTTCAAATGTTTTCAGAACGGTTCTGTTAAAGTTGGCTTCGGTGGCGGTCCTCATTCTCTCTTTATACAACAGAATTAAGAAGACCTGTATGTTGGTAGGTAAAGAGTTAGTGGCTGTATAATTCACTTGTCCAAGCTAAGTGAGTTTCCTAAGTCAGTCTGTTTGGTTCGTCTGACTGTCTTTGGTTCGTCTGACTGTCTTTGGCTCATCTGACTGTCTCTCTATCCGTCTGTCCGCATGTCTATCTATCTTTCCGACTGCCCGTCTGTTCGTCTGTCTGTGTGTCTGTCTGTTTGTCCACCTGTCAGTTTTGTCGGTCTGTCTGTCTGTCCACCTGTCAGTTTTGTCGGTCTGTCTGTCTGTCCACCTGTCAGTTTTGTCGGTCTGTCTGTCTGGTTTATCTGTTTCTTTGTCTGTCCGTCCGTCCGTCTGTCTGTTTTGTGTCTTTGTCTGACCGCCTGTCGATCTGACTGTCTGTAACTCAGAGTGGCTTTTCTTGTCGGTCTAACTTGTTGCTTTTTTATGTCCAATAGTGCTGGGAGAATGCCATCGCCGCAGAAATGTATAAGTTGGTGTGGACAGACTTTTTCGTGACACTGTTGGTCATAATCGCTGTTCAAACACCTCGAAGGTGATAAAGCAAGCAAAAATTTGTATATCTTTATTTGTTGATATTCAAAACGTGCATTTGCAATTCATTCTTTGCTTTTTCATTAAGTTACTTTTTCTACATGGTTGGCCTAAGGCTTTGTTTCTGACCGATAATGTTTTTTTTTTTTTTTTTTTTTCAGGTTATTTGCTGATCACGTTAGTTTAGGATGTGACTTGGGAAGAAAAATTGGCCGCCCCGAGTTTTTTATTCCAGTTAACGTGCTTGAACTTGTTTATAGTCAGGCGCTAATATGGTAAGTAATGTACACGGTGTGTAGCTTCAAAATTAAGCGAAATGTCGTCAGCTTTGATTTAACATTGATATCTGCCTGTTGCAGTGAGTGTTCAGAATTATTTTAGAGTTACATTATTTGTAGGATTGGTACGTGGTACAGTCCATTTCTACCCCTCATGGCCATTATCAAGCTACCAATTACTTTCTACGCCAAAAAGGTAAGAAGGAGGACAATTTATCCTCTTAACTGTAGTCTCCACCAGTCGCTTTTTTTTCAGAATGGAGAACAATAGTAAACGGCGGGACACTAGTGGGGGATCAAAACAACAAGGAAGGTTTGGATCGAGACGGGTGATGAACATTGCGCAAAGAGACCCAGACCTCCCTCCGCCACTGCTATTGCGCCAGTCTCTACCTATACCTTTCACGGCCAAGCGGTTGTAAGTTTTACAGTTACCCAGTAGGACCTGGGTACGAGATTAATTGCGCCAGTTAATGTCGCACTCCGTTTTACCAAGTGTGCGCCTGGAACTAGAATCTTGGAGACTGCACTCAGGATTGCCTTTCGTGTTGTATTCAATCAGATGTTTTAAAATTACAACATGATAGCTAATTCCTTGAATCCGAGGACCACCTTGAGGGGAGCCCCTGTTTGCACGCCCTAATGGGACTAAAGGGACCGCTTCTTTAGCGGTACACTTCGGCACACGATAGGGAAGAACGATCTCGATCCATAGAATCACCTTCTTGTGCATGACAGGACGGAAAATGTGTACACTGTAAGTACCTCCCGTTGTCCCATACAAAGCCTTAGAAAACTTTTCTAAAGCTTTGTATGGGACAACAGAAGGTACTTACAGTGCACGCATTTTCCGTCCAGTCATGTGTCCCCTGCATCTCCGGAGCATGCTCTTGCGGGGTGCAACCGAGTACCTAGCGGTATAACTGGGTGGAAAAACTGGGTTCATTATTCGAGATTGGCCTGGTATATCATAACACTTTAAATACGGGCTAAGACATCCCCGTCAGTTACCTTGATTAATAATTAAGTGATAAAATTATGCAATTCTAAGAAATTACCGGACTTAGCGCACGCCTCCCAGGCGAAACGAAACAATAGGTAATGATTTTTAACAGCTTGTCTATATTTCTTTCAGGCGACTGTGTTTTATAATTGTAAAGCAGAGGAGAAGGCGTACCGTGCTGGGAGGTCAAATTATTTTTTCATGATTCTTTTGCTCGGGACTTTCCTTCTCTGCCTGGCCGCTGTGGCTTATGGAGTTACACAGTAAGAAGCTAAACATAATAGAATCAAAAGTGAAAGTAAAGTGAAATAGCTCTTTTTTTTATATAGAAATTCGTACTTAGGCCAAGGTGGATGTATTAACCGAAACCTGCTGCAGTAGGTGATTAGGAAATATCGATGCATCTGTGTTTTCCACCTCAAAGTTGCTAACTTTTTTTTTTTTTTTGATTTTAAAGCTACTGCAATTTTATCGAACCAAAACTATACTTAGAAGACGCTCTTTTGATAAAGGGATGAGAAGTGTTTAGCAATTGGTAACGGGATCTATCTGCACACAAATACAATGCTAACTATCAAGTCTTTGGATTTAAACGCAGTGGTTGAGCGTCTGCGCATTTGCGAACGTTATATAGGCTAGGTTTCGCGCTTTTTTGGGTTGTCATAGCCAAGTTGTCTTTCAAGAGTTATAAACAACCACACGAGATAGTAAGTCGTGGTGTTTGAAAACTATTTGCGTGACAGCGGTCGCTTGTCGTGTTTTCCTTAAAATTTTTAAATTGGTGCGCGGCCGATATTTTTGCGCATACCCTATGTTTGACCGCTGTTTTTGGATTTATGGGACAAAGGCGACGATACCCAGTTCTTTTTCATCATCCTTTTTGCTTTTATCCCGTTTCGCCAGTAATCATCCAGGGGTACCAAAATTCTCTTGTGTCTGGTTTCCATTTCAGAATTCGTCCGTCAGAGTTGTATGGGCCATTTAGGTGAGTTTGTATTTTTTTCGGTTGGCCGAACGTCTACAATCGATTTTGCTGAAGTTTTTGTAAGACTGATAATTGTTTTTATGGATTTTCAGAGGATTAAATGAAGTTTACGACATCATTCCTTGGACTGTGTCCATTCTTCCCGCTGGATTTCGTGACACGTTTCAAATTCTCGGCTCGCCTGTCTTTCTTGTTGTTCTTGGGGTCATCATTTGGTAAGAGCTGGTGATTTTGGTTTTATGGCATTTTTGAAGCACTTTTTACTTTTTTCTACTTTTCGAATCCCACCTTAAAGTGCACCTAAACCCAAAATTTTTTCCGTTTCACGAAATAAGCGTATTTTTTGGAGTATTTCTGTGCATAAATTTTTTTATTTGCTCAAATCTTCAATTTTCTGTGCCCAGTCAAAATACGGAAAATCGGCCGCCATCTTGGCTCACGACCGAGTTTAAAGAAGAATGGTTCTAGCGGGTAATGTGACGTCAAATCGAGAACACGAAAGTCTGCATTTCACACATTTTCACTTGTTTGGGTTGGTTGTCGTCGATATTGTCCGAAATATGCCGACTAGGTGTGTTGTATGAGGAATGTATGAAGCGCGATACCCTCTTGCAAATTTCGCACGTTGCTACATCCTCCTACAACACACTTAGTCGGCATGTTTCGGACAATATCGACAACAACCTTCCCAAACAAGTGAAATGTGTGAAATGCAGACTTTCGTGTTCTCGATTTGACGTCACATTACCCGCTAGAACCATTCTTCTTTAAACTCGGTCGTGAGCCAAGATGGCGGCCGATTTTCCGTATTTTGACTGGGCACAGAAAATTGAAGATTTGAGCAAATAAAAAAAAAAATTTGCACAGAAATACTCCAAAAAATACGCTTATTTCGTTAAGCGAAAAAAAAAATTCTGGGTTTAGGTGTACTTTAAAATAGATTCTCGGAGGTTAGACTCGGCGAGGTATCCCTCGAGAATTTTTAAACAGCCAAATATTCCAGCTAGTCTGCATATCTTAGTTACTGCTGATAAATAGCTTTGTTTTTTTTTTTTTGCAGTCTTGGATTATACTTCTTCTATGCCATAGCAAAGGTTTACCGAAGAATGATTAGTGGTCTTCGAGAAGAGCTTTCCATGGTAATATTTCCCATTTAGGCGTATGTTTCTCTATCTTGCAAAAAAGAATTAAGATTCTTTAAGATTGTGAAGAGTACAAAACCTGAAATTCAGTCCCTTCTAGACACTGTATATGAGCATTTTCTGCAAATGAAAACTCTTCGAATTGCAGAAGGCGAAATTACACTCTAATTTGTGGAGAAGTTTCGATGAAATATTCACAAATGTCTCGCTTGGTTTTAATGGAATATTTTGCAGAAATGCAAGTTAAATTTTCGACAAACACCCGCTGTCGAATAGCATTTTATCACTTACTATCCAGAGATACGACCTTAATTATGACTCCAGGCTGGAAAAACAGTTCTCACTGGCACCAAAACCATGAGCAAGTTACGAGGTGATATCTATTTCAAAGAAACACTCGGTTCTATTTGTTACATAGGAATATTCTTTTTATCACGAAATCCGCGTATCTCTACTAAAACGGGACCGAAGCTCTGCGTGACCTCGCGCTAGTTTGCTGACGAGAGTGACGGGAGATAAAAATAATAACTGCTAATGTGGGATAAATTGGCCACAGTAGTGACGCTTTTATTTCACCCGACATCAAGAACATTGATATTATAAACATCACGGAGTCTCTTAAGCAAAGGTGGGGTTAAATATCGGCAAAGAGCCAAATACGTATAAAAAGGCAACGAAAGGCCTGAAGAGAAGGCCGGAGCTTGGGGAGGGGGCGGGAAATTTCTTCTACAGTATCGAAAATCTGTGTTCGGATGTTAACACGGTGGAAATGAAGGCGAGAAGCACCAGGAGAGAAACTGACCTTGCCTATAGCCTCGGTGCAATTTCATCTGACCTCATTTGATTGGCTTAAGATCTGTAATTGACAGCGCTCCTTGCCCCATGCAAATACTTAACTATGTATATGACGGGCCTTGAGATAAAATCACATTACGCTTATGTCATAATGTTGGCCTTTTTGATCAGTTGAACTTGCTAAAGATTCTTATTACTCCGTGCTAAAGGAATCCAGGGACAAGAAGTATCTTCTACAGTTGTTCACGAGCCAATCGGAAGAGAAGAGCTGAAGAACAGTGATGACGTCGCTTTGACATCGTTTTCAAGAAGATTGGACGCATAAAAAATCATGTGTAGATGACACTTGCAATATTTTTGTAATACCTGTTTTTTCTTGTTTTTTTTTTCAACGCAAATTAAAAATAGCACCAATGAACTTTTTGGATCCTTGTAAAGGTCAAGGTTTGGAATGAGGCACCTCGATTGCAGGTGTATCATGTAATCAGATGAATGTAATTTGAAATAAAATAGGTTATTGGTTATAGAAATTCTAACTGTCAATTTTTCTCAGTCGTAAGAGATTAACGAATGACTTCATATTATTCCCAAAATATGCGCAAACAAGAAAGATAATAATCCCTTCCCAGCCTCAGGTGATGGAATTTCTTTTTGTACCTGATCTGCCTTCATTTACTCGGTTTTTTATAGGTGGAGTTCAGGTCGATGA
The DNA here is from genome assembly GCF_964205215.1 of Stylophora pistillata. Classification (NCBI taxonomy): domain Eukaryota; kingdom Metazoa; phylum Cnidaria; class Anthozoa; order Scleractinia; family Pocilloporidae; genus Stylophora; species Stylophora pistillata. The sequence continues at coordinate 21,519,193 of NC_142531.1, read as the reverse complement.
TTCTTTTATACTTCGATAAACATTTTCAAAAGTTGTCAGTGGTCACCTATTTCCTGTTTACTTTATTGTTCCATCTTCATCACTAGTATTTGTTGCGAGGCATATTTTTCCCTTTTGGAAGTAATATTGCTAGTTGTGAAACCGAAATTTCTTTTTTTATATTTTTAAATAATCTCCAAAAAAAATAAGGCTTACTACCTGAGGGTTTAAATTGTGTGTGGTTTTAAATCAATGAGTTTTTCATCCTGAACATGAATGAAATTAGCTGTACGTATTCATGAAAAGGTTTTCTGGTGTTGATTCCCTGAGATTGAGGGCAGCTGTAAAGGAAAGTTAGTTGAACATTCGCCCTTTTTATGAGTTCTGTCTGTCTGTCTGTCTGTCGGTCTGTCTGTCTGTTAGTCTGTGTCTGTCTGTCTGTCTGTCTGTCGGTCTGTCTCTGTTAGTCTGTGTCTGTCTATCTCTTTCTGTCTGTTTATGTCTGTCGGTTTGTCTGTGTCTGTCTGTCTGTCTTTCAGTCTATCTGTCATTGTCTGTCTGTCTGTCTGTCTGTCTTATTGTCTTTGTGTCTGTCTGTCTGTCTTATTGTCTTTGTGTCTGTCTGTCTGTCTTATTGTCTGTCTGTCTTGGGTTAAAATGATTTTGACTTGCCATCTAGTTTATACCTCTTCTTCTTGACTCTGCTTCACACACTACACTTTACAACGATTTTCTTAGCTTTGTAAATACCAAAAGTATGTCCTCTTGTTACGGTTTCCTCTTAATCGATACCAACTCGGATCGTTCCGAACTTTGGACCTAAGATAGGATTAGCAATCTTCGTACAGCAGACGAACTTAATACAAACTATCGGAGAGCACGGATCGTCGAAGTTCTCATAGCCGGCCCGAATTTCTTCCCGAAGCCAGTTCGTTAATCGATTAAAGTCGTCGGGACTGAAAAACAGCTGTACAACCAACGTAATTGCTCCGGCGTTAATAGGCGTGTCATGCGCTTTTAATACCTCATGTAAAAGTTCGGATCTGTTCCCGAAGCCACCGAGGAGCACGATCGAGGCTGAGGCATCCGTACGGATGTAACCATTTCTGTCGAATCCACCTTTTTCCAGAATACCATCTTTGCCGAACAACTGAAACATGACATTCGCCATGTATCTGTTGATTGGAAAGTTTATGGTGGCTGTACTGAAAGTGGAAGCTATTGTAGGCTCTGGGATCTCGTCTCGTTTCAGCTCCGCATCATCTATGGATTTTTTTTGGATATCTTCATGTGCTGTGGAGTTCTTTATGATTTTGACGACTGGTCTCCGGTAAAAGTTCAACAAAACTGGAAAAGAAAAAAAGCTTTCGAACTGCCACAGTTGTTTTTGTTTTTTTTTTTTATTTTTTTATTTATGGATTCGTACAAGTACAAGTACAGCTGCATAACAATAGGACATAAGTCCCCTACTTGGTTAATACACCCACTCCCAGCCCCGTAAAAAAAAAAAAAAAAACATCCCGGAAAGAAATATCCCGAAAAAAGATCCCTTCCCTGATCTGACTAACTACAATTCAGATAATTTAAATCGCACAGAAACATTCTAAAATATACAAATTTACAACTTAACTTAACAAGTACAGACAGAAGAAGTATTTACACGACGACACTTCGGACAAATTAATTTGAAAGAACGAAAATTGTCACCATCAAAAGCATTATAAAGGATCTCCGCTATTTTTGGGAATGGTTATTATTTATCGCGGGGGGTAGGGGTTCGGAGGATTTTGGTAGTATCAAAATGAAATTGACCTAACCTTCCCCTCCCCCATGGCTATGTAGCATTCGTATGATTCTCCCTTATTGGCGGACAATTTTCTTTCCCCTCCCTCTTTATACTTTGTTGGTGACGACTGATCCCTATCCGTACCCCCTGAAAACCGTGTCCTCCCTTCAGGTGATAGATAATGGCTTGTCCCTAGATAAAAAAGTGAATTGGCCCTGAGCCGTGAGATTATAACGCTGAATGCAGGCTGATTGATTTATTTGGACAAGATGTAAGTTAGCCTTACACCAGCCTTTACTTATTCCTTCTTGGAAATAACAGGAGTTCTGCTTAAAAACCAATTTTTTTTTAAAAATTAACAAAACTAGCTACAAAAATCAAGTGACATTTATTCTTGTATTCGAAAACGCAAAGAGTTGCCGACTTCAGTTTTGCAAAAGATTATACTCCGAAAAAAAAAAAACCTAATAGAAAAGTGATTATTATGTAGTTCCTGTAATCTATACCATTTCTTTCCGTTTCTTACAAAATTGTGGTAAAGATATAACTTTATGTTTTCTGTTCACTCCCTTCCGATATCCTTTTCCTTATCTGATTTACGATTTCAAGCGTACGAGAAAGGGTACGACTCATTCGCTTTTGAAAGACAGGCTTTTATCATGATTTTGATACTGTGAAATCAATTTCCGTGGCTGTAATTCGAAGCTTGTAGCATTCAAGTCGATTGTACTCGACGACTACCGAAGCTTTAGGGGAAAAAAGCAGTTTGAATACTGTTTCAGCCGAAATCGTTGATTTGTGAATTATAGAGGTGTGCTAAAGGTGTTCATTGATTTATTCCGGGCAGTCTAACGCCTGTTTTCACCCACTGCCTCTGCAATTGCTACTACCCCAGATTGATCTGCAGTTGCATAATCGAGAAGACTGAAAGAAAAAATTCCATGCCCCATGTATTTCCTAGTATAAGCAATGTCCTGCACACTTGTATATAATCATAAAAGAACAATTGATTATGAATTATCAACTTACATCTAAAAGTGCTCTTCGCTGTTTCGCTGGCGGAATATGCTTGTTGCGGATAAAATGCAGTTACAATTCCCAGTGTGATTAGGAAAAGGACTGATTTTTCCATTGCTTTCGGTCAAAAGGTGAAGATACCTTTTCAAGCCGTATTCTTAGAGCCATACAAAAATATTCAAGTCGAGGGTAGTCTTTGGTTTCCTAGGATACTAACAGTTTCTTGCAAAAATTCCTATCAGTTTAATTTTCTTCTTGTTGTGCACACAAGTGCCAGGTTTTCTGTTATTGGGTCCTATTTGCAAGATTGTTCAATAAAAGACTTTCCGAAAACATTTGGAAAAGTGAGGAATAAGTTTTTAACAACTTTTGATCCATTAGTTTTTTTAAATGATTACTTTTTAAGTTTAAAATGATTTGTACAGCTAGAAGAGATGTTTTTCATCGTGTTAGATCAGTTGTGACGGTGAAATGCTCGCTGAATGTAAACAGATATGTCTTATTCTTTCTCTTCAGTCTTAACACCTAATTTGTTTCCAACAGATTTCATACCCTAATAAACAAATCGTCCTATTTTAGAAATTTGAGTCATGTGTACGTTGCAATTGCATAACACGTAATCTCGTAATTCAAATAAATTTTATCATGCATGTTTGATGACCACTTCGTCTCGAGTCTCTGTTCTCAAGGTCAAAGAGAGTGTTTCTGTTGTAACTCTTCAAACTTTGGAGTGGTTTGACACTGTATTTTTTTTTATTTTACAAGCAATTTTATCTTCTAAAATGTTACAGTTTTGCTTAGCTTACAGCGAGTAAATGGTTTTAAATATATCTTCTTCTAGAGACATGGAATGTGTCAGATACGGAATACTTTTTAAGTTAGTCATTCTAGAGAACGAATTTGCAATCATGATTTCAAACTTGCGAACTCCGACTTCCCTTCCCTTTCGGGCAGGAATTCGAAAAAGTCAAAGAAAATTTGTCATGATTGAAAGATATGAGAGAATTGATTTCTAATTTATTGAAACAGAGACAGTGAAAGAGGTCAGTCTTATGTTACGAGCCTGCTCAATGACGCTTACGTGATGTCTTCCGGATATCGATGAGTCACTTGTTTTAGAAGACGCTCTTGACCTACGCTGTGCATTTCTTGTAATTTTCCTGAGCGACCGGAAGAGAATGCGGTACGTGTCCTTAAACTTCCGGTTCCCGAGAGAGTAGATGAAAGGGTTTAGGGCCGAGTTGAGGTATCCCAGCATCAGTAGCACAATGGATAGTTCCCTTGGGGATTTCAAAAAACACGTTTTACAAAGGCCAAAGACAGTGCTAGTTACACTGTAAGGAAGCCAGCAGATAAACAACGCACAAACGATCGAAGCAATTGTCTTAGTTCCTCTGAGATTTCGTTTAAAGCGTCTTTGATCGCGTGAGGTAGGGTGTCGGGTTATATGGCTTGGAAAAGAGTTTGTACCCCCACCCAACTCGTGGCATTGTTTTACGTTCTGTGCGATGTTATAAATCTTAAAATAAATAACGCCGATGATCAGCAATGGTAGTATGAAGTGAAGGATGTTGGTCACAACTGAATAGGTAACGGTGATGTTAAAATTGCAGTAACCTCCAACTACGTAATGAGGCGTGCGTCGCCACCCCATGACAGGCAGTAAGCAGAATGCCAGGCAGTAGCACCACAGGAATCCCACCACAAAACGAGAGGATCGGATGGATAAGAAAATCGATTTGCGAAACCTTCTCAGCGGATCACTCAGGGTCTTGTATCGATCAATTGTGAGGACCAGAAGTGTTAGTATCGACGTAGGAACGCTGAATAAATACGTGGTTGTCCACACAATACAGAGAATTTCGCCATGTTTCCAAGCGCTATTCAGGAGTAGGCTTTCGGCGTCAAACGGCATCGCGAAGGCGGCGGTTAACAGATCACAGAAGGCCAACGAAAAGATGAAAGACATGGCCGGTGAAGAACGAAGACTTTTATTCAGGCAAATTGCCAGACACACGAGGCTGTTGCCGAGAAGGGAAATGACGATAATCAGTGAATAACAAGCGACGGAGATACTCACGAATACAGGGTTCCATGGAGAACCAACGTTATCCTTGCCCAAAGAAGTGTTGTTCATCCTGCCTTTTGTGCTTCAGTCAAAGTGAACTCTTCAAACTAAAGCAGTGATATGAAATGAATAAAAATTGAAGGCAAGTTTTATCGCCTCATAGATTTTAAGGCTGTTAATGGAAACTAGAAAGACAAAACATGTACGCACTTTTCATGCAAACAAAGCGTGCGGGATGAAAACATGTTTGTTTTGACACTGGTTTTAAAACCGATGAAATGAACTCTTAACTTGAAAAGGAAAAAAAAGAGCATTTAGTGAAGAAAGCTTGTTAAAAAGTTTTTTTTTCACATAATAGAGATAAATGGAAATTATAACCTTAAGATAGTAACTGACTCAGAAAAGTGTTACATTCGCCAATTTGGATTGTAACTCTTTTTGGGAGAAAAGAAGGAAATGGCCTCTGTTGGCAACTATAAATGAAGCGAAAATTAATTCCAGGCAGGAAGTATCATTCACCCTAGAGTTACAGTCTTAAAAAGACCTTCATTCGCATGAAATAAAAGCAGTATTGAGGAAATTAGTTTAAATTACTTTTTCACTTTTAAGGTACACATACAGAAAAAGGCATTTGCGGGAAATCAAGATTAAGAGTAGATTGATCAAAATTCCGATTACTCCGATTATTCGGTATAACAACATGACGACGTAAATTTTACCTCATATTAGTTCAGTGAAGCCAGGTCTTGTCATTATTAGATTTTTTTAAACACTTTTCCTTAAAAAAAAGCATCCATCAAACATTGCATCTTATATCCGGAAAAGTATTAGCTCTAATATTTCTTGGAATTGACCCAACCAAAAAACACACCAAAACATGACCAAACGTTGTTTCGTCAGGGGGGCGCTTTATCGGCAGGTAATGGATAGGTGAAGATTTTAAATGGTTAATTGTACTCAAAGCTCCAAATTGTTTGCAATTGACTCAAAATGCACGACTTATTATTTTATTACTTTGTCAGTTTATAAATGACTGACGGGAAGTGGTATGAATTCATAAAGTCGCGTACTTTCTGAAGCATTTTATGTGAGTACGTGTTGTCCATATCTTTATTTTTATATTGAAGTAATATTTGTTCTCAAGTAATGCCAACGAAGGTAAATAACACAACTCTCACTAAACTAATTCCAAAAATCCTCTTTCCTTTCAAGGGCTTTTCAACTAATCGCTTTTGTTATGGTGGAACAAAATCGCCACTTTTTCGGAACTGTCTTTGCATTTTCTCTAAAATCTTAAAGGTTTTCAAGGTGCGAGTCATCAACCGGATTTATCCGTTTTTATCTTTACCCTAAAAGACATAAATTCAACCTTATGAATTCAATTATATTTACCAATATTTAGGGGTCTTTGGGGGCAAAAAATATTTTCTAATATCACATGAAGTGAGCTGTAAGATTCGATCGGGACTGAAAAATGGCCATCCAAAATCAACGAGTTTGCAGTTTTCAAATGTATATTGGTCTGATTTGTTGGATATGATTTGATAATAACTGATTGGTGACCTTGAATAACATTTACCTTTCTTTTATTTTTATTGTATCAAGTCGAATATTCATATTTTTTAAAGAAGGAATGGATGAAATTATTTCAAGGTTTAATTTCCCCTGAGATAAAACATATTTCTAATAAATTGGCCTTGTTTGGATTATTGCTAAAGGCATACGACTTCCACTGAAGACCAAATATCGTGGTCTCTTTATAAATACTGGTCTATGCCTCAGACGTTTCTTACATTATTTTCTCTTGACTGAACAACGAAACACTAAACTTTTTCGAAACACTATTTACTTCTTATAGGCGAAGAGAGATTGCAAAAACCTACCTCTTTTTGCGGAGAGACCCGGACTCGATACCCAAAGTGTTTCAATTCAAATCATAGCAAATATGATCAGCTAAGAATTGCTTGTGGCATTTGATACATTAAATGGTAAAAAGATAGCCCTGTGTGGAAATCCACCGGGAATCACATTCATTGACATATTTCGAGTTCTTCGAGGGGCCCTATCAAATGTTTCCGACAGCCACCATTTTGCGGAAATCTTCAAATAGTTTACTTCTTGTGATTTTTCTTTCTCAATTTTGGAGATAAGAGGAGGAAACATGACCGCGTTTTAGTAAACTTTAATACTTTTTCTTTTTATTTCTTGATTTATTTAACAACGACTGCTGTTGTTACACTTTCAAATTGATATTGCAAAATTCTTTTTGGCAGATGATAATTCCCACGTATGAAATTTGTTCGAACAAACAAAGAAACAAACAGATAAAGACCCAGCTTCACGACAGTAGACCAGAGAGCCTTCTGGTAAGAAATCACAACGATATTTAAGCGAGCAACCCTCTTTATAGGAGCCATTGCAAAATAATCATTTCAACTGTAATTAATGGTTACTTTCGACTCAAACATGGATAGCTTTCTCAGCCGAACTTAAACGTACGTGACCCTATGGCAGAAAATAACAATTAAAATGTCCACGCATCCTTTACATCTCTTTGATTACATCAAATAGAGCAGTTGCACCCTTAAAAAAGTAAAAACTATCACCTTTCGGCCTTAAGTTAATAACTTAATATTGACAATTGGTGGTTTCATGAATGACCTCATAGAATCAAATGAAAAAAGGAATATGGCCTAAAATTAAGAAATCTTTCGAATAAAAACTTTACCCTCTTCAAAAATGAAATGTATGAAGAACTGCTCATGAACACCGAGGGTAATAGGTCCTTATCAAGCTTGTAACCAGGTAAAGAGTAAGGTTAAGACCAAAGGTAAAAACTTTCTCTCTCAATTTATTTTAACTGATATTAAAATACACCGGTAGCTCTGGTGTCGAGGAAAAAGGAACCTTAGAAAATTACGTATTATGTCGATGTAGATATAAATCATTTTATTCTGCTCCTTGGCTTGCAGAGTGATGTGATCGATGAAGTTTAAGTTCATTTTAACCATTGTCCTTGTATGGAGTTAAGTGACGGTTTTTATCAGTTTGGGCGAATAGAGATCACAGAGACAACCAAGAGTCTAAACCTTTAGATTTTTTTTATAAAAATACTGACTAGTTTAGGATCTGTGATATGCACATAATATAAAATGCTATAGGAATGAATATTATAAAAATATTTACAAGTTGCTTGCCATAGTGGGAATAAAGGCATCTTGCAAAACGGTTCGTGCGAGTGAATTACATCGGAACGCAACTGTGAAACTTTGTTTAACAATTTCAGGTTTCGTGCAGTAGTAGTAATTATCAGAAAAATGATTCAAGGCTTCCCTTTCCCATAAAATATTCAAGGCAGACGTCAACGGCCCATTTCTTAGTTGTTTGGAGGATGATGTTTATTAGCACAAGTCAGCAAACCAATCAGAGTCTTCGGATCGCCAAGATTGCTGAAGATGTATAAACGTGTACCATTTTGAACAATAGGAGATAATTATTTGGCCCTTTTTGTGGAGTTCGATTCATTTATTCATTCAAATTTTAATGTAGAGAGACGTTATAATAAAACATGGGAAGGTCTATCTTCCTCGAAATAAGCGTTCTCTTTCCGCAATGGTTTTGTCCCATTCATTTGAAACTCACGTCGTAATTCATATACGGGATTTCCTTATTGTGTTCATTCCCCTCTCAGCGTTTATTCAATCACACCTGAAAGCCTGTATTTGCTCAGTTAATAGACCAGTCATCTCTATTTAAATGCTCTAAAGATCGTCTAAATAAAAAGGTTTTTTCATCCTTTTTTTTCGTCGTAAGCTAAAAAACTACGACCGTCTCAAAGGTCCGTGACGAAAATGAAGACTTTAACCAGTCTAGTGTTGGTCATAATTTTCGCCCTATTTGTTATTGGTAGGTTTATTTATAGATTATTATTATTATTTTTAGATTTCAATCTAATATTTTAAACTGTATACATCTAAAATCCTGCAGCTATTTGTATCAACTTACTCAACTTGAGCGTCATTCGTTTTTGGTTGTAACTCTCTGATCTAAAAACCCATGTCGATAGACAGGCACCCATCGTGTTCAAAATCCGCCTTCGTAACAAACTTATTGTATTAATTGTTTCAAATGAAGATTGGTAGAAAAAATTTAAAAGTTTTTAACTGAGATAAAAAACTAGGATTCAAAGCTTAAACAATCGGTTGTCGGCTCGGTAAACGTTTCAGACTTGGAGGCGTTTAGAAAGTTATTAGATCTAAATAATTAACAATTTTAAGTCCATTCATACGTGCCCTTTAACCAAAGAAATCTGAAAATTCACTTTTCATTCAAGAGATTCCTAAAAAGGTTTTGGCTTTACTTAATTTCATACGTGAGCCAAGATCTTTACCTTTTATTCTGATGTCAGTGTGGATTCAGCTGCGCCGATGAAGAATTGTTAAGTGCCACAAGTGAACATTTTAACAGTGAATGCATTTCCATGTCATCAGCGTCGAGAAAGAATCGGCTTACTATAAATTTAGACGAAGTAGTAGCTTGTTTTGCTACTAGATACCAATTTTGGTCCAGTTATACCAAACAATACGTCAAGGCTTCAAGAGTGTGATACTCAATTTTCCAGAAATTACAATATTTCTGTGCATAACATTGTGAATTGGCTGTGAAGTATTTCCGATCACGAATTAAGAAAGGAAGACATCTCGTAATGCATGAAGAAAAAGAGTGAGTTGTGAAGAACATAAACGCGTAAGTCCCCTGACCACCAAGGAAATATGTAAAGATAACATTTGTTATGATAAAATTTGTGTTTTGAGATTCTAGTGAGTAGCATAACTTCTCATTGAACTAGAGCGAATTCGTATAACCCGTTCGTTATATGCTAGTGAGTTTTCACTAAATACTAATGAGAAAAACAATTAAGAACAGTTGTGAACATTTATTCAATGAACCAACGCTACAGAGGGTAATAATTTTCGTGGGGTAATAATGACTGTAAAAACACCAAAAAAGGTAGGTACATTCAAAATCAGTTGACTTATGCGTGCACATTCACGACCTTTTGGCTCCACAGAATATTCTTTGCCCGTTCTTGGCCAGTTATAAAAACCAATTGTTTTGAACAATCCAATATATTTCAACGAGCGTCCGGTATTCTCGAGAACTGTTTCACCAACGAAAGATTCCAGTGTCCACAACTGTTCTGAATCGTTCTTCTCATTAGCATTTAGTGAAAACTCAGCAGCCTATAACTAACGGATCATACGAATTCGCTCTATTGTCTTCATATGAACTTAAAATTCAATTGCGGACTCCGACATTTCTAAATTCTTGAAAAATAAGGAATTAAACAGGGAGGCATTGTCAACCTAAGTAAATGACATTACTGTTAATAAAGTATAGCTTTGTAATCAACGTAGTTGGAAAAGCGAAAAAAAAAAGCGTGGCCTTTTGCGAGCTGTACGTTGTTAATGAACGACTTTATTCTCCAAGTTTGTAGCAACTTAGATAAAATACACAAAGTTTAGCAGAGGGTTTCTTTCATTTTTTCCCTATACCAGGATATACTAAAGCGCGGCCAGATTTCTGCAACCTAGACGCCGAAGGTGGTCATTGTATGGCATACCTAAGGAGATATTACTTCGACAAAAATGCTGGCGCCTGCAAAGAATTTATCTATGGTGGCTGTGAAGGTAACAGTAACAACTTTGAGTCACTGGCAGATTGTCAAAACACTTGTGGTGTGAAGGAAAGTCTGCGCTGAAGATGAAGAAAGCCAAGCTTCATCGTGTAAAGTTCTTTCTTCATCGGACCTTCGATGCCATTATATTCAGTTTACAGACATATATGAACTGTAGAACCAAGATTAAGAAAATAGTGAATTTACCACAAGATGGTAAACTAAGTTGAAGACTCAGGTAGTGTCGAGCGAACGAAGTTAAGCCTTCTCTGAATAGATAAATAAAAGTTTGAATTCTTGTGGTAAACCTGCTCATAATTGCGAGATTATAATTATTTTCTGTTATTCATTTAGGCATTTATGGAAATGGAAAGAATCACAGATAGGCATGTGCTTACTATTTTTTGCCTGCTTAGCATGGAAATTGACGTATAGCTTTTAACTGAGTAAGAGTGTAAAATAGGAAAGGAAATATAAAGACTTATGAATTTTCCGCTCCATCTCTTCTCGTCCTAGTCTCAATCTCGTCTCTTAATCGTGTCATCTTCGTTTAAACCTCATAACATCGTAGTCTCGTTCGTACCTCGACCACAGCCTTTCTTCCTTTCGCATTGTCCTCCTCTTCTATTTTCCTCCTTCTCGGCGTGGCTTCGCCTCGCTCTCGCCGTGGTCGCTTGCTGCCTCCGTCCCTCATCTTCATTGGGAGATTAGGAGGAGTGAAAAGCGTAGCAGTGCTACTGCTCCCCTTTATGATAAGGCATCAAAGTTGATCACACAGAATGAGTGACAGGCTTGTTTTCGGGTACAGATTTCATCATCCACACCATTATGAGACAAAGGGACTCAGTTAATCGTGAATTTTATTCATTCTGGCGTGATATCTTTGTACAGCATGACATTGATTTTTTTAATTAATAAATTATACTTCCGACTATCATAGCTTAAACCCTCATCGTGCGACTGAACATTCTTACTAGTGATATTATTAAACTGCGAGGTTTCTTGTCATTGTTTGTTCTGTAGTTATTTTTATATTATCTGAAATTTCTGTGTTCAAGGAGAAACTGAAGGAAGGATTTATTTGCGGTCCAGACATTTCACCACGGTGGAGTCGATTTCCAGGTAATCCAGCAACCAGTCGCACTCTGGGCTGCAGCAAGAGTTAAAATCACGGACTAAAATAAAGAATGGATTCATCAACATCAGTATTTCTTGGCTAGAAGAAATTGAGGATTCTGATTGACTCACGTGAGTATCTCAATGTCCTGTGATGCATGGTTTTGGGCGTCAAAGATTTGTCTTCTCCCAAAATTTTTTGCTAAATTTCTCATAGAGCTACATACTAAAATTTTTATCTTTTTTACTTTTTAAATGGTTTCTGGTGTAGTTTTTGTTACAGGTCGTTAGGCCTTACATGATTCGTCCTCACACGGCAATAATAATAATAATAATAATAATAATAATAATAATAATAAAAATAATAAGGACATCTTACCATAACCATTACGTTGCCTTTCGAAGTCAAATTCTACGAACGAATTAGAAGAGGAAATGATTACCCAAGGCTATTGATTAAAACATGCATGCTTGCGACAGGTCCAGTGGGAATCAAATCTGGAATATATATGACATACAGTGTAGTTTTAACTGAAGTTTGCTTTCTGCATAAATCCTTCCTTGGTTTTGTAGTTAAACTAAATATTTTGCCAGGTTATCAATCGATTAGTGGCGGTATTTCAGATTTCTGGATGTTTCAGTCACCGACTGAATACCTTCATAACTGTTCCGTCAATAATTGCATAAAAATATACAAACGTAAGATAAAAATCTTTCTATTCTAACAAGGAAAAAAATGAAACGGAATCATTTGGTTAAATGAATGGCCCTCTAGCTATCACAATTCTAACAGGACTTGTCCAACCAATGGCGAGCACTTATAAATCAAAATTCATAGCTCATTGCAACTGAAAAAGGTCCTATTTACCTTGCTTTTTAAACTCTCGTGCGAGCAAGTTCGTGGCGCCTGCAATCAAAACATGAAAATGGTCAAGAAACAGGAGAGCAGATACCATGTTAACGTAATACAAACAGGATACGTACTGAAATCAAATGCAGCAATTTAGTGTTAGTACCAACCGAAGGGCAGCGCCATTTTATACCCTCAGGGGTAGGGCGGAATGTGAAGGATAAGCCTTTCCAATGAGAAAGAAACCCCAGTTATCATGGTCACGAGTTGATGCAGTCTAGGCAAACAGATTTTGAGTCAAAAGCGCAGAGAACTCTTTTGTGTTCTCGTCGTTTTGTGATGTAATTAAAGTGAAATACTAACGTTTCTTGGTCGTTGTACTACATGGAACGGATTTCAAGTTGATGTGATAATGTTTCAAAAGTCCGAGCTCTTCGGAACAAGGCATTTCATTACGAGTTTCTGAAAAAAAAAGGGAAGAAACATGCATTTAGATATTTTGAATAGAACTTGGCACAGTCTTCTAGCTAAGAACTTAAAAGTGGAACCAATCTTTAAAAAATTTAAAACTCCTAAATGAAAGGAAACCTTCTAGTTACCGCTAGGGGGCACAACTTGTGAATTAGTAACCTTTACCTTAGACTTGTTTTTTAGTCTTTCGTGGACAACGATGTCAAACAAAAAGTTTATTTGTTCAACTTACCACACCTTAATAATTCTCATATGCTTCTTTTGTCGAAAACAAGTTAATTCGAATCATTTCAAATTTCTTGACAATTTGAAACCAAGTTCTCAAATAATTTCCAAAATATTGAAATAAATAGGAAAGCATTAATGCGTTAAAATCTTTACGTACCAAGCTCGTCTTCCTTTTCTTGTATATTATCTCCTGTAATAAAAAAGGGAAAATCGGATGTGTCAGAGCGTTTCTTTGGCCATTCAGATTTGCATTTGTAGTGCACATAACAAATAAATAGAGAAATAATCAAGAAAATTTTTTTGTAATTTCTCTTCTCTTAATGACATACGCTTAATTAGCCTTGTGAACCGTAAAGGTGTCAGTGTGAAAGAATCTTTAATGTGGCCCCCCTAATGTACACCCCGTCGACTTTTTTCATGGCCGAAGCTCGTTAACAAGGTGGATCTTAGTTTTCCTTAAATCAAGTGCGGTTCCTCTGCTATTTCTCTCTCTCTGTCACTCTGAGAAATAACTTTTATTCTTCAAGAAACATAATTGTTGAAGGAAATTTAGATAACAGTCAAAGCTGAAAGAACCACTTGGAACCCCTTGGGCTTATATTCTGAAGAAAAAAAAGAACTTAATGGTGATATCCAAGGGAGTCTTTCGTCTAATGCGTCTGGATAATTTTTCACAATAACTTTTCCTTCTCCCTCTAAACTAAAAAGAAATTGATAAGAAATGATAGACAAAATAAAACAAACTGAGGAGTAAATTAATTCACTTTATCACTGAATTATGAAAAAATAAGCAAAAATGACTGAGTAAATACTGGTAGGTAAATTCTGTCATGGTACTAACGTGCTTCTTGCATCCATTCACTCTTTATCAAATCTAAGGAAGATAACTACTTTTAGAATCAAAGTTACAGGATTAGAGCGGACATTAAAGCTGTGTTAATATTGCAGTCATATTCGTTGCTTTTAACTTATTGCGAGAACTTATTATTGGTGATATGTTACAGACTTTTCTTTGATGTTAGCTTTGTCATGCTTTTCTTTCTTGCATATAAAAGAAGTATCTGTGAGGGCGCAACTTATATCTACGGTTTTTTAATGATTTTATTAAATATATATGAATTGCAGCAATCATTTAGTAACCCACATTCACACTCAGTTAGAGAAAATCCGTATGTTAAATTTTAGACTCGCATTTTCTTAAGAGATGTAGGCTCCTTAAAGGGATCTGAGTCTTAATTTAAAGTAACTTTTGAGAGAAGAACTTCCTAATCATTAATTGAATCCGAACGTTTTTTTCTGAATAAGGCTTCAAAGCTTTTTTACCGCCAAAAAACCTTTCTAGAGTTTATTTTGAGTTACGTTAACGATTTTGTTGCGAAATTTGTAACAGGTGCATTGATAACCGGGTTGTGCAATTTCATAAACCTTTTATAATTGTAAAAAGTACGAAGATGAATTAAGGTGCCTTCTAAATTTTGTCGCTAGATTTCTACGGAGTCATAAACCGTGACATGTTAGGAAATTGAAAGATGCTTTGGCGGAAGACGAGCTGGAGAAAATTTGTTTTGAAGCATTAAAATTAGTTTTGTTTGTACAATAAAAAGGGGCAAACACTTATGCACCAAACATTAAGGTTCACATCGGAAAATTTGGTCTGCATCTCTTCCTTAGATAAAAAAAGCCAGGGATATATGACTAATGCTCCTTTTCAAAACTCCAAGTGTTTCCAGTGCGAGATAGAAAAGACGATGTTTTTTTCTGTTAAAACTTAGAATATGTGGAGAGGAGCTAATCCTCAATCACAAACTATGTGGCAATAAATTGTAAAACCGGAATGTTTTATAGAGGTAAAAAACTTCTCATATGTTGCCGGCAGGGAGTAAATTTTTTTTAATTATTTCTCTGATAGAACTTTTGTTCTAGTTTTAGATAAAACAGTTAAAGTTCAAAGTCAGACTTTTATCAAAATGTAGTTTTCTTATTCCCCATTTACCAAAATACTTTCAAGAGAACTTTGACCTTCTGCCTGTAGTTGCCGCTTCTAAAACAAGGGTTAGCTAATTGCAGTTTAGACTCAAAGAACAGCGGCGGTGATAGTTGAGAAAAAAAGTATATTATTTGGATCGTATATTATTTGGATCGAAGTTTAAAATAGCTTGATACCCAACAACGAAAACCGCATTGGTAAATTATTAATTATTAAATATATGTTTGACACCTTGTTACGAAAGAGTTCCCATACTCTTTCAATCCAGTATCTGAAAGCAATAATTTCTAAAGGTGCAAAAAGGAATTTAAAAATTATTTTCAAACAGTTATGGAGTAACCAAGCTTGTGAGGTGTTAGGTTTTATAACACCGTTATCGAAATGTTTCTCCTTCGCTATGTTAGTTTTAGTTTAAAGTATCATAAACCGAACAGAACTTTTTTTTTATAATGATTTCACTCAGTTTGGATATTTTCTGCATAAAATATTGAGTATAGAAGGCCTGATTTTCTATCGATCACAAATTTAGAATGGTAATTTCATTTTTACTCCATATCTTATGTTAAACTACGGAAATCCTTAGCAGCTTTAAATAAATTTAGAAAGATGAACCTTCCAAAGAGATGAAAAATTTCAATGTTTTGAGGCATTTGTTGACAAAGCGAAAATTTAGTTCAGCCTTTGGAGAGCTTTCATTCTTTTTATTTAATGGAGAGAAAAAAGACATTTTCCGTATTTTTTTCATAAAACCTGAAAAAAGAGAGTAATTTTATCTACTTCAAGGATTCATTAATTTTTCTGCCATTCTTTCTTTTTATTTAACGAGAATAATTTCTTAATAAAAATCTAGACTTTCCATTTCACAGATGAAAGCAATCAAGTAGCATTGTAAAAAACTCAATAGAGTTCATTACTGAGAAATATTAAAATTGCGTTTAGCCAAAACAGAAAGTAATAGATTTTTTTTCTTTTGTCTTCACTGATTTTCTAAAGAGACCTTACTTTGTCGCCAAACTGGAATGACGCAAGACAGTAAAACAATAGACTATTGAAAATACGATTTCAAACTCTAACCTAACAACCTCAAACTGTCCACGAAAATTGCGTCCTTTTTTTTTTGCGAAGTCATACGGAGCTTAAAGCTTGGCATTATGTTTGAACCTTTGATCAGTTCAAAACCAGACCAGTCTCACCAATCAAAATTCTCCCATTTTCCCGGCTTTTTGTCAATCGATAATATTTGGGAATCTCGAATTTAGATAAAAAAAATTAATTTAAAAGACATTCTGCAAAACGTTGATTTTAGTGGTCCTTTTAGCTCAAAAGTTTTCACCGAGCTACTTTTCTTCTAACCTTGGAATACATTACACGATTTCGTGCAAAATGTAAAACAATTATTGCCTGTTATTCGAAGTGTCAGTGCAATGGATTTTATGCTCTGATATCGAAATTAACATCGACCGAGATCATTCTAGGAATATTTTGTCTTTACTTAGGATATCTTTATTTATCACGAGTGAGTCCTGCAATATTACAAAATATAAATCAGCTGTCTAGTTCCTGTCTATCGTAAATCGCTTTTTAATTTTAAAGACAAACAAGGCAAAATGCGAAACTATTGTACAGTTCAGGCATTGTGTATTGTAAAACTATAATTTATGTTCGCATAAAAGTAGACATGCATTTTGTACGGAAATTTAGTGATAAGATTTTCTAAAAATAATTGTTGGAATTTAATAACCTGTTAACGTCGAATTTCACTCTTTTACTGATCCCCATATGAGCTGTGCGAATCTTAGCTAGTTTTCTCATTTTTTTAGGGCGCGATGTGAAAAAGCTGTCGAAGATTCATCTCGAGTCTCTTCCAGTTAAAATCTAGCTCTCGTTTCTCGGAAATCTAACTAATTAAAATCTTATTTGAATAATGCGCAGTTTTAGTTGTAAAGATCTCGAAAAACGTCTGAGCGTTATTTTAAATGACCTGCATATTTTCAACTGTGTGCAGTTGAAATTTTCTTCCAAATGCAATTTATGTGTAAAGAGTAGTTCATGTTCCCTAGTAAAGAAAAGATATCACTCCTTCTCTCTTGTTGCCGACCATGTCATTATAACTTTTAAATTGTGTATTAAATGCAAAAGGCTACTGGTAGCATTGAAGGATAAATAAGAATGTTTTAAAAAGATATTTTGGAAGTTAAATTTTTCTTGGTGTAGAAGGTTTTCAAATTCTCACCTCTATCGTCGCTTGGAAAAGAACCTTTAAAAAAATACAAAATGAAATTAAATTTAACAGCATGACAATGAAGTGGTCACCAAAAAGTTAACAAGAAAATGGCACCAATGATTTTTCGCCTACTACATGATATATATTTGTAAAATTGCTCTTGCTTTAAAATGATAAAGAAACTGATTGAAATATATATAAACGAATTGTGATTAGATTTCGGACTTTGAAAATTAGTGTTGAAAATTAGTGTTCATCTAAGAGCTGATGTGAAACACGATAAAATGAATCTGATCCATGTAAATAAGTCCCTATTGCTGTTGTTTATCTTATTAAGGGTATGACTGAAAATGAAAGATTTTTTTTAATTTCAATGCAAGTTGTCAAGAGGTGGGACGGAGAAAAAGAGTAATAAATCTTCTTAAGATTTGGGAAAGAACGAGACGTCAAAAATGTGCTAGCTGTTAAGCAGCCTAGAAAGATTTTTAAAGTTCTTCTAAACCTATTTCTATAGTTTTCCTTCCAACTGTACGGTAATAAAATGCAAAAGAAAGATGACAAAAATAAAAATATTTCTCCAAAAAACAGAATTGCTTCGTAGATCAGTTCGTTTAAAAAACTTATTCGAAAAGGCAAAAAAAAATTGCATTTCAACAAAAAGGTGTACACGAAATGTTAAAAACCAAAGAATATATATATTAGGAAAAAGAATGGAGAAAATTGGAAGAAGACTCACATGTGATTGCAAATAAGGCGGCAAATATCACTAAACATGTAAGCTTCTCCATGTTGAACGCGGTCTTGTGCCTTGGACTCGTGGTGTTCTCGGTTCTGCGTTCCTTTGGGTTTTATGGTACGGTGTTATGTCACTCAGGTTTTATATTCTCTTGTCAGAGCCATGATTGCAAACAAATATATGATCTATGAATAGAGGGCATTTTTCTATTAGTGTGGTCAAGGAAATTAGTGGAAAAGTGACCCTAGGTTTCAAAATAGTATTAATTTCGCTTTTTCTATCTCCTTTTTCTTTTCATGAACCACCGCTGGGGCATTTGGTTGTATTCTCACGCCATTGGGGGGCCTTTTGTGCAACGTTAAAAGCTCAAAGGAAGTTGGTTTTATTTCTCTTAATTTCAAATCCATTCATAAAGGTATATTTCCATTAGATAGATTCACAAGTGTCTTGAAAAATTGATGATCTTATTAATGATGTGAACGTGGGCAGAATAATTTTATTTTAGAGGTCCAGTTAAACGCTATCAAGATTCTCGGTCGCAAAATTTCTTCCTTATTGGCTCAAGAACTAACTAATTGTGATACATAAAAGCAGATAAGGATTTTTTTATTGATTAGTTACGTCCACAGCATCTCTGACCCTTTTAGAAATCTTCTTTAAATTCCAAAGATATTGCATTCAGGTTGTCCATCTCATGAGTTTATTTACTTAGCTCTAACGTGGTCATAACTTTTCTGTAAGTTAATCTTTATTACATCCTGATATAATTCGACCCCAATGCAGGCGAATTTTTTTTATTATATTCTATGTACAATCACCGCCCCACCGGCAACTCATAAAAATTTCAAGAGCTGCTTTAGTTATCCTCAGATTCGATCTTTTGTTCCGTTTATTAACCGATCCACACTCTGCACAGTCTTAATTAAAAGAATCAGCGCCACGGCGCCGAGAGGGTGAACCCAAACCAACACACCCCCACAAAAAGGCACAACAATAAGATTTGAGCAACAACAATCTATTACAGATACTGACTCGCATGGGCTGACATGTTTATTCATTCACGAAGATCATAAGAGCGGGAAGTCGTTAAAATCCCGTGTCTTAGCCCAGCTTGGAATGTGCAGGTCGCCCTCATTAGAAATTTTCACCGCGCTTAATATAAACTGTATTAAGGGGTGGTTCTGATCATGTTATTTCATTTACAAGTGTCGGTGGATGTGAAAGAAAATAGTCCAATAGAGACAATACGGAAATTAGACCTTAGGAGCTCGTGACAAAGAAGAACAAATAAATATCACAGCTCGCTGTAAGCAAACTTGCTTACTCTTGTATTGAGAGCACTCCCCGAAAAGCACTGAGAAACGAGTGCTACAGATCCAACGCAAAAACTTTGTGTAGCAAAAGTCTTGTCCAAAATAAACCTTTATCAACCGATAAGCGAGATTTTGGATTCTAGATCACCGGTCTAAAAAAATATGGGATTTTATGAGTGACAAGGAAGATGAAGGTAGATTCCAAAAAATATATATTCCGAAATAAATGCCTGACTATTTAATTTTTCTGATACGACGAATTGATTCGCTCTTTCCTTTTGTCAGGATGATTGTTGAGATTTAAAACCCTTACATTGCTCGGTGAAAATCGTCGCATTTTTTTCCCTTGATGAGTTCCATTATTAAGGAAAGTACATTGCCATTAGTACATCGGAAAAACCTTAGAGTTATGGAACGAAAAAGTCAGGCTCATTTCGTCAGTGATCATAATTAAAAAGGATTTTTTTCCATCAAGTAAATGCATCAGTCAAAAGTAAATGACTCAATATACTGATTATTTTTAGTGATTATTTTTTCAAAGAAATTTCTCGACTCGTAAATCCTTGCACGACAATAGCCTCATGACAAAGCTGTAAAAATTCTGGATGATAAATTTCCGCTTCACATACGTCAGTAAGACTGGGTTTATTCAACCAAAAAAGAAAATATCTGTAAACATCGATTGTGTTCGAGATGACTGCAAATAAACCACAACAAACAGGCCCATTGTTACTTACGCAGGTGCAAGGATAACGAACAAGATCGCCTCGTGATAATCCCTTAAACAATGTACCACGTTAGACGAGAGCCTTCTTTACCGAAGAAAAACCGTCTTTATTTATACCAAATAAAGACTTTTCAATCGGAAGAATTAGAGACAAACGAAGCTCTAAAAACCAAAACATTGCTTGGAAGGTCAAACCTAAGGGTTTGTTTTCGCCAATTGGGGCTTGCCTTAGGTGACTTAATGAAAAAGCACTTGCGAGTTCTCAAACGAAAATTGTTCTGACCTGAGAGAGAGCCAAACACTTTTGCGATTGCGAATCAGGGATAAATATCGTGTATTGGGGAGATGAAATCAAGCCGCACCAGAAAATTACTCTATTGAAAATTTTTCCAAAAACAGATTTCTAATAAATTATTAATCGGTGATATCAAATCGCCAAGTTTCTTAGGGAAATGTTTGGCGAATGTCTAGGTAAACTTGTAAAACTTAAGAAAGTACCCTAACGTTGTGTTCTCAGTTAATTCTAAACCAATATGATCGGAATTAGTTTTAACATTTTGGTTGAAAGCCTTTCAACACCAGCGCTTCCAAAAGTAATGAGTTCCCTCTTAGTTTTTATAGCGAAAATTTCTAAATTGCAAAAAAAAAAGAAATGAATACTCTTTTAAGGCTTGAAGGTCTCTTTTAAGGCTTGAAGGTAATCTGTTGTCGTTGTATAAAAATCTAACTCAAATTAATCGTTTCTTGGACAAAGTTCTTGATATTCGATTTACGTTTTCTTTTCTAAGTCATCCTCCTTTTCTTATGTTGTCGTTACGGGGTAATTCTTAATTTAATCCTAACGATAATACATGATTTTATTTCTAAGTTTTTGAGAGGCAGAGCTGGGGTTTCAGTATTTGATTGTTATAGGTATAGTCTATATTGGGTACTCGTGTCGTGATCTTTGTGAAGGTATTTTCAAAAAGACATTTCAAGATCAAAACAGGGAAAAATATTTTGCAAAAATAATGCAAGTATTACATATATTTCACGCATTGCTATTATTTAGCTTAAGTTGAAAAATAGTTTGTTTGATTCATAAAAGTTCTGACAAAGAAAATGAAAACATTGCTTATTTAGATAACAGGCTACTGCAGAGCTACCTACTTGGAAATGAAACTGCTTACTTACTGATCTCTTTGCCCAATTTAATTGAAATTGTAATTCCCAGCAGCCTTCAAATGAGATTCCAATTTTCTGTTTTTTCTTTCAAGAAAATATCAAGTTTAGTGCATCATAAAAAAGATGATTTTTTCGCTTACCAAGGTAGTTTCACGTTCTACTCCGCAAAGAACAGTAAAGGATTCGATCAATCCTCCACAAAAAGTGCTTGGCTCTTGTAGTCAAGGAGCAATGGCGGCTCGAATGCTACTAAAAGAATCTTAATCGTATTCAAAATACAAATTGCTCCTCCCTTGCAACGCTGTTAAGCAAATTACAGACGCCCTGCGAGGTCGAGCTTTATCTTCATTTCCTCGATAACCGATTCTTTTGAATGCCGGCGACACTTTCAGGCTGCCAACAACAACTTGTTAAAATCTTCAGTGAGGGAGGACAAAAGGAGTCAGGTTTGCCTTCTTTGCATATTAATATTTGCATACTTCATTAAAGTCATTCATACGTTGGTCGAAGTACAGAACGTTGAGGGATGAGGAATTTCAGCTGTAAATGATGAAGCAATTAAATCATCTGGACTACTGTTACGATGACAAATTTGCGGTGATATCAAAGACGAAAAGGTTGCAAATTGAAAAGTTACCATTTTATCCTTTAAATAGCCCGTAATTTATATACACCACCATGGTTCGTTAAAAGCACAGCAGAGATGTAGAAAGCTTTGTGACTTATGATATACCATAAAATTAAGGAGCAGAGGGTGCATTTCGTCTTTTTAAGAGTATATCATCGTGCAAATTGACCCTTCTGGCGGAGGAAGAAACCGTTTTCGTATCAACTCGCGGGAAGAATCCTCAAAGTTTCACAGCGGCACTCCTCATGACTAAGATAAAAAAGATAAATAAAATAAAGTCAAGATCTTAAAAAGGATTTTCGTTAATTCGTTTGGACTTTGCATAGAAGATTATCACCTGGCATAAATCGTCAAAACGATGTTGTTGAAGGTGATAACTTTATATAACATCAGAACTGAAAAATGTAATCGAACTGTTTAACAAACATCTCTCCTTAGCGGTGAAGCTTTAACGAATCCTTTTTGCTCCCTCGACTGTTTTAGGCTTTGTCAAATTAACCACTAAAGGGCGTGTTTTCATGCTTATTTTAGCTGAATATTGGGAGGAAATAAACCTTGGTATAATTTAAGCTTAACAAAAATGAAACGTTATGTGCAAACAAATTTGTCATAAATAGCAGATGAAAAAAATATATATCAGGCAACTTACAACTGATCTGACAAAATTTTGCTTAGGATATTGGTTTAATTTGAATATTAGTATATTTTCTTTTTGCATAGCAGTGATTTAGCTATGAATTCATCTCAGTAGGCCCTGTATTCAATCGATATGACTTAAGTTATAGTTACTCGAGGTTTTATTTCGCTTTAACGTTACTGAAAGGAAAATAAATTTTTAATTCACTCTAGTCGGCATCAGTTGATACGGCATCATATCACTTTGCCTTCTCTCTTTTTCATTAGAGATAATTATTTTAGGAAAAAAACCAAAGGGACATTTCATGGCAATTTCTGCAAAATAATATAATATATTTTTTCAACAATCATGCATGATATGGCTATCCAAAAATATACTCATTTACAATACTGTTTATCAGAACTTTGCATCTAAATTGTTTTACGCATCTTCCGCTGCATCTTATCTCGATGAATTCGGTAAAATCCTCATCAAGCAGGTTATAATTATTCCATACCATTTACAAATTTACTGACGCCAGCAACTGTAAAGTATTAGCAAAAGCTTCCGTTATCGATTCCGATTTAGCAGAGCTGTACATGTAGATATAAAGTTTTACTGTACAGTAAAGGTAATCTTAAAAACTTCAGTGCAATTGCTTGTACCTTCTCGCCCTGTTTTCAGGTAGGTGTCTAGAAGAAATTTAGCAAGAGTGATAGGGCTCCTGAAAGGAAGCTACTTCACAGTTCATGCTTCACCGGATTTAATCGAGGTATTTGAACATTGTAATTTAAGTTTGTGCTTACCTTATTGAGCTCTTTAAAGCATTTGATAACAGGAAGTCTTATGTAGCCACTTTCCCTTGAAAACAAGGGAACTAGCCATTGATTTCTTTAACAATCAGACGGACAACGTTTTTTTTTTAACTACCCGCATACAGGTGCTCAGAGATGCTAAGAATCTTTTCATCCCTGGGTCAGTTCTCTTGCAAAGAACTAGTTTGAAAGCATCCACTTTCAAAGAGTAACTAATCAATAGGGATGAAACAATAGAACCCAATTCGCTAGACATCTCTAAAAATTTTTTAGAATGGTTAACGTTTATAGGGCGATGCGTGTTCGCCTGACCTTTTGTTATGGAGAGGACTAGCAGTATGCAGTCAAAACATTAATTGCAGTCCACATCGGAAGTGATTGCATTGTGAGAAAAAAAGATTACACCTGAACAGTACAAGCGTTTTCACTTTGTTTTGTAATTGCAACTTTTTTCACAGTATCAAGCAAATTACATGTTAGATCGAGACTTTTTGCTGCCACCGCAGCACATTTCATATAAATCACCAACAACAAATACTATACCAACCTCCATGAATAAATCGTCTCTTACCGATGATCTCTTGTATCGAACTCATCAGCAGCTTTTTATGTTGCCACACAAGGAGAAAACACACCTACTCGATATGATAGATTAAAGAGGTTCATAAACTAAAACCGTCCGCCGGAAAGTCTTTATCTTGTATCTCGATTTACTTATTTGTTCATCAATCTATTCAGTATAGCTTTTACTACGTGGTAAATAACACTAACAACACGAACAGCTCACGTTTTCACTAATAACGGGGAAAAAACATGTGGAGAGGATCCACACCTCTTAACCAGCGATATCTTTGTATTTTGGGCCATCAAAAGCTGCTATCATGGCTATTAAAATAAGCCAGGGAATAATAACAACATTCAAAATGGTTCGCACAATTACCCAAACCGATAAGAGAAAAACGGCGGATCCTCTCTTGCACCGAATGTAGAGGCAGAAATTGAAAATTCTTTGGAGTTACATCACCTTAAGTAGAAAAAGAAGAATTGAAAATAAAATTCTATGAAATTTCCGAATGTGATTTGAATTTTATCCCTTGATGCTGAGATCTCTCACCCCAGAACTCTCGCGCCACTCGCTCCACACCTTACACGTGTACATGTTTTCAGAATGGCCGCCCTCAAACAAACGCACTTCTTGCTAAGTAAGTCAATTCTTCCTCAAATGGAAGAAAAGGTTAAGATAAATGGATTGCAACATCTAAAGTTGAAACTAAAGGAAGAGAAGATCTGCCAGTTAGAAATGACATATCTTACGTTATTATAACAATACCAAGAAGTTTGCCCTATTAGCCTACATTGCTTTAATACTATGAGAGTTGACAATGTTTTGTTCATATAAATCTGTTCTCTCCCCAGCCAGACCTGTGGGTACATGCATCTTAGTTGTCGGTCCTTGTCTGAGCGACAGAATGGTGTAATACTACTAAACTTGGGGTACTACAGGTTTTATTGTGCAGCCTCGTTCCCAGGGGTTTTTCCCTTAGTCAGCTAAGGGAAAAGGCCCTGGGAACGAGGTTGTTTCCTGTGGTGAAATATTTCTTAAACAAAGTCTGATACTCCCAGGTCTTATTGAAACATTTTTGGATCTGCCCCATCGGTTGGCCATGTCAGTTGTTAACTAACTATTCAGATAACAAAATTCCTATTTTTGTTTTATTTTTGCGTTATTGTCAGTCACCTGCCGCAACAAGTTTAGCAAGTGTTGAAATATTTTGAAATGTGGCCTTTGGACCGTTTCAGCTGGGAGGGGGACAGCGTTGTTATTATAGCCAGGACGTGATCTACGATTGATGGTTGTTTCTGGTTGATTAAAATTCTAAGTGTGATGCACAGATGAATAATCATAAGTTACCTCTGACCATTAAAAAGAAGAAAATGATGTTGGATGAATATCCTAAGGCTGGTAAACAAACCCTCCAGGGCTCAAAGAATTATATATATATAAATACAGTAGACATAGCATGGTGGATGATGAATATTAGGTAATGTGAAGTTCACTACTACTACTACTACTACTGACGCGACAGATTGTCGACTAGTATATACAACGCGTCTAAAATAGAGCTTTTCGTGTGCGCTGATTGGCGAACGCTCCAGGTTTTAAAAAAAACTTAATCTTCGTAGACAAAGGATGGTGGACATAGTGATGTGCGGTTGACAGATGCATCTTATGGCTTATGTTTTACTGATTCGTTGAGGTTGGGGTTTCCTGGCCATGGACGGTTATGGTCATCTCTTGTTTCATTCTCTGTATCTCCATTGCAATTGAATTTTTGAGTCTCTCTTCCAAATTGTTTACATATTGCAACATGTCGGCCACGTTCCTGTTCTGGGGATTCTCAGATATGTCATTACGGTGTGGAAAATCTACAAATATATGTAAACTTCAAATATTTTTGCCGCTCACAAATCTATGTAAATCAGACATAAATGATCCCGGGCTTGAATGAGCTGTAAAAGTAGTTACATCATAATCACAGTACTTTCAAAGAAAAAAACAATCTAGGATCAAGAATCAGGCAGATTGAAAAGGAACTTGGACATATTGATATTAAATAATTCAAGAGTCACAAAACGTGGACTTTTACATTTTTGTTCTTTGCCACTAACGTGTAAGCAAGTTTCAAAAATTATCTTTTATCTCGTCATTAAAATTTGCACCCATTTGCTCATGGACATGTTAGACATGCCTATTGTATGACGTTGGCTTGCTGCAGAACGTCAAAATGCTCAATCTCGCAAGATGTGGTAAGCTAATATCTAAAGAAGGAGCTTTTTCCTCTGGTTAGGAAAAAAATACTGTATCAGTATCAGCCTCTATAGATCATCATCATACCTTCTGTTGTTGCGTTCACCCTTCCCTGATTACACTTGGTGAAGACTTGACATAGGATACTTATTTTCGGGACCTTATTCAGAAAAACAGTGGCAACTTTGCTGAACTTTGGAAAACACTTAACGAAGTCACATCTCGCAAAAATTTTTCTCCTTTATCGTGTATTGAATCTGAAGGAGTTGTTACCTCTGACCCCAAAACGATTTCTGAGATTTTAAACGACCACTTCTCTACTGTTGGCTCAAAGCTCGCGACCAAATTTTTTCTCGGCATAAAATCCTTTCTTCATCGCTCTTCAAATGTCAATAACAATATAAACAAGTTTAAACTTAACCCTTTTGATGTGCAGTTTACTTTAAAGCAGCTATCCCTACTGAAAACTAACAAGGCTATTGGCTTGGATCGAATAAGTGCTCCCTTACTCAAAGACTCCGTCCCCGTCATATCTGATAGCTTAACTCTTCTATTCAATCGTTCTTTGGACTCTGGCAATTTCCCTTCGATATGGAAGTGCAGTAAAGTGTCAGCGCTGTTTAAATCTGGTGATCGAGGTGACCCCAACAATTACAGACCGATTTCTATTCTACCAACAATCAGCAAAATCCTTGAGAGAGGTGTTCATATGCAAGTTTACAAATACCTAATGGATAACGACATCCTCACTTGACAACCTGATCATGGTTGACGGTACAGTTGATAATGATAGACACAAACCAGCATGAGAATTTTGCTCTGCATTGTTAAACGTTCCAAACCTTAACTTTTCTGATTGCTTAAATGATTATCTTAAATTCTATAGGCGGTTTTAGGGGTTTTCCTTTATACTATGTTCATTATTAGCAACATGTTTACTAACTTAACTTGTTGTTTTAATTTATAAAATATTTTGGGCAACCATGACGAGTATAAAATCACGGTCTTGCGTGTCTTTGGTGTGACTGATGGGGAAAATGAAATGATATTAAGTAATTTGTGTGGCATCTTGCCATAATTTTTGGCCTTACAGCTCATTGGTGCTATGAATGAATTCTCACTTACTGATGATCTTTGCATGAAACTCCTCAGCAACTATTTGTGTCGCAACAAAAGGTGCGAAGGCACCAACCTGTAAGTAAGTTGATACCAACAAATATCTCGGATATTCCTTATTGGATACTACAGGGGAGCTAATTCATTGTTCCTTAACTAGGTTTCTAGATACCCAGTAAAATTTGCTTTTTCGATAAAGCTTGAAATTTCATGGATTAATTTATCCAGTTAACCAGCTAAGCATAAACTACATAGTTCAATATTTATGTACGCCTTATTGTGATGAAATTTTCACAGAGAAAAAAAAACAGGAAGGAAGGGGAAGTAGGGAGAAAGTAAAAAGTACTGGAGACACGTGACCCGCCAGCCGGAACTTACCCTGGTTTCACTTAAGCACGGAGAGACAAGGAGTATTACTTCCCCCTCCTCCCTCCCGAAAATGGGATGCTAGTCCATCACAAGTTAAGGTTACCCCTCAGCATTGCATCAGGCTCCCCTGACAATTCCCGGTAGTCATTTACAACAGTTAGCTACTGTATTTAAGTGGTCGGCGTGACATCTAGAGAGAGTAGAAATACAGAACAAAAGAGCCGTCTCTCTCATACGCTGATTTGACCTACCCTACCTATGACAACAACTGCAATATGAGCAATTATCATTTTACTCTTTTCTTTTTCATTTTATCAAGCCACTTCAGAGGTAACATATGCCTCTGTTTTAAAACAGGGATGGCCGCAAAGCCTTTGATTAGAGAATGATACATGTCAAATGAAACTTATTTTCATACGAAACATTTGCATTTTACCACACTTTAAAAGTGAGGGTTTTCAAAATCGAAAATAGCCTGTACGTGTATATAAAACGTCAGGTGATCGTCAAAAATGACGTCACGATGAATTCTCCCACACAGAAGAATATGTCTATATGACGTTATTATTCATAATTTACAAACTCAGCTGAGAAGAATGAGCTTAATTGAGATAAAGTTATTTCAAACGTCACAATTTCTCTCCTTATTGCATCAGTGCTGAGTTAAAGGTCAACTCATGGGGTTCATCATTGTCCTGGATTAAAAGAGCTTTAGCAAACTCTTCTTTTGTCTTCTGCAAGTCGTTAGATAATTCTCTGAGTCTGTTTTCGAAACTCTGAAAATTTTCGACCACGAATCTCTTCCTGTTGAAGTGACCTGGATGATCTTTCTCGCTTCCTTGGTCATTCTTGTGTTTATCTGAAGAATTAAAGAAGTGGATCTGTCAATATGTCATTTAGCAAAAAATAAAATTGTGTTTGGGAACGGTCATTACCTATGACCTGGTAGGGGGGGAGCGGGGGGGGGGGGTGGTTAGGTCGGAGGATTTCGGTTGTGCCGCAACTTACCTAATTTCCCATGAGGCTACGCAGTATTCTGATGATTCTGCCTTATTAGTAGTCAATTTTCTATAGTTTCCCATTTAAACTCTGTTAGAGACGACTGGTTCCCCCTCCGTCCCCCCTCCGTCCCCCTAAACCCCACCAAAATCCTCTGACTCACCCTCCCAAGGCGATAAGAAATGTCTGGTCCCTTATGACGGTTAAAACCAGAATGGAAGAACGTTCTAAAGAGTGTGATACTTTTCTTGCTCATCGCAAGATTGAAAGAATTGATATATCTGAAATTTCTGCCACAATATTTCAGGAAAGAAAACATACTTTTTTCCACAATCTACGATATTCAAATGTTTATTCTTCCTTGATATAATTCCTGATACAAAAGATGTAAACTATGTAATTAATGGATGGTGAGGGGACACTGTCACACATTATTTGAAAGAATGTTTCGTCTTGACTTTAAAACGGCTCGATGGAGCAGTTCATCCAGAATTCAGAAATTTAAAAGAAACTCGACATATTGAATATATGCATAGAAGAAACAGAATAAAAACCTAAAAATGGGTAATTATGAGCAAAGTTAGGTTCCTTTTTGGTTGATTTGATGAAACCTCGTAATTATCCTTTTAATGCTATGAGAATTTACCCTTTCCTACCAGTACAGAGCTTGCAGTTCACCATTTTAAAACTGAAAAGCTCATTGGTTA
This sequence comes from Stylophora pistillata, assembly GCF_964205215.1. Classification (NCBI taxonomy): domain Eukaryota; kingdom Metazoa; phylum Cnidaria; class Anthozoa; order Scleractinia; family Pocilloporidae; genus Stylophora; species Stylophora pistillata. Next base: position 21,489,791 of record NC_142531.1, on the reverse strand, counting down.
CAAAACGAGACTTAGGCCCGTGAAGATCGCACCTCAATATGTTAGCTCGTACCAGGTTCTCGCTTGGAGAAGATGCGCCTTCCTTTACATTATTTACCCAATTTGATGATATATCCCCATAATCCTTTCGTTCAAAACTTTATTCACCGTAGTTTTTGTTTTGGTGAACATGTCAACCTTAGTTGTAGGGTAGAGCAAGGAAAATTTAAATCGAAACAAAAGAAAAAGGGCTGAACTTACTTTTTCTTTTAAGAATAGCGGGATTACAGGAATTCAAGCCCTCCCAAAATATCCCAATGATGACAAGTCCAAGGAATATCCCGAGAAGAGTGAATAAGATAAACCGGGTCATTTCTGAGCCACTTGAGAATAAACCATCCATTTGATCAAACAAGTCAGCAGTCTAAAAAGAAAATGCATTCAAATTAAAGAGAAAAAGATTCATCCTGTCAGAATAATTTTAAAAACAAGGTTGGTATTTTGCTTTCCAAGAGTTATCCTATATCTCTCGTTCCTCTAGATCTACACTAGATGACTTTCCAGATACTTAGAAATATAAAGATTGTCACAGTAAAATTGGAGGTTACAAACATGACCGATTGAGATCTGTTCACAAGAGCAACTCAGATTAGCCATGCGACTTAACGGGTTTGCAATTTGGACGAAACAGGAGACGCAATGGTTTTCCGACAATCAACCTCGTTAACTCTCTCCTGTAGCCCCCGAAATTTCCATATAAACTAGATACGAGAGTTTGGGGTTAGGGAAGATAATAACTTCTACCTGATAAGTTTAAGTGCTCTCATTACCTGCATGCTGGATAATGTGTGAATATTTTAGGGAGAGGTTATGCGTTAATCTCTTCGAGGAGTTAAAAAGATAAGAGACAAAAAGAGGCATCTAAATAACCGCGGAAGAAGGATTCATATCTGTAAGCCTTCTTTCATCATCAGTTAGTCTGTGCTTTCAAGAAGGATCCTTAATATTCTACCCGTCAGTGAAAGCCGTTAGGCGACAGAAAGCTTTTGCATGGTCTCGCATAAAAAACTTGACGTGAGAATCAATTATCACTCTTGAGCTTCGTGATCATTCTTTAAAATTCATAAGTGTTTGAAAAGGTTACCTGCAGCTCTGCGGGTATCAGCTCGCCCGAGGCCTCCTTACTTTCTCCGAGCAAAATTGTGGAACCACTCTTTATTGCTGGTCCGCATTCCACTATTTTTTTTCTTGTGGCAATTTCTGGATCGGAATCGTTTGTAATGTTCACTGGTCCTGTATACACATGCGCCATGTAAAATTCCATCGGATAATCGATATTGCGAATCATACGGATCTGCCTGTTCTTTTTCAGTCCGGATTTATCGAGGAAGTAAAATGCAGTGTTTCGATCTATAAGGACTCTTCCGATTGTACCTTCGCTGAGCTTTTCTTGCATCACTTCCAGGCTGCTAAACTCTGTAACATCAAATATTTCTGGATCAGTCCAGTTACATGGGGGTCACTTTAAAAAGTTCCTTTGCCAACAAAAATGCATTCGTAAGAAACGAACCACTGATTATTTTTCCAGTTGATATTTAGAGTTTCTCTGACGTGTATCTCGCTGGTAAGGGGTGGAGAGGGTAAGGGTGTCACTGACCAGTATTTCTGGTCTAAGGAATGTTTTACATGATATGGGACGACTTTCCCATCGGTGCGAGGTAAAGCCCCTCCCCTTTCCCTTCCCTCTCATAAAGAGACGAGTGTGCCCCCCCCCTTATGAAATACTGTAACGTTATCAGGTGTACACTGAACTATCCCTGAGTCCTCAGGTGGGACTGGAGGTAAAGCCCTTCCTCTTTACCCTCCCTCTCATAATGAGGCGAGTGTGCCCCCCCCCTACATGAAATACTGCAACGTTATCAGGTACACGCTGAACTATCCCTGAGTTCTTCGGTGGGACTGGAATCACGAACGCATGCGCAATGTTCGTTAATCCAGCATGGCATCGTCACGTTAACTGAACGAAGGATGAGGGAAGACTGAAGCATTTGTAAACTTTATTTTTAAACGAAAGTTGTCGGTAAAAATAACCTCAGCAAAAATTGTTAGTTACCAATTATCTTTGCTTCGTACTGTTTTGCCACTAGTTGCGTCTCTGTATTTTTGATAAACACACCAACCTAAGGTAAATGTCATTATATGAGAACAAAAAAAAGACAGTTTTTATCTTCTCTACCCACAAGTCCTTCGGCAGAAAGCCTTACGCATGTATTGAGTGTGGTTACCCTTTTTCCCTAACTTCTCCCCCCCTCTAACGCCACCACTTCCTCTAACCTTTTTGCTATTACAAGGAAGCATTTAATAAGTACTCACGTGCCATCAGTCAGTAATCGGTAGGTCCCAAGTGCGTGTATGATTACTTTCGCAAATGGAAAATAAAATAAAATGGCACAAGGAAAAACTTACAAGGGCCTGGTAAAGAGTTTCGCATTTGTCGTCAGATAGATAGATGACAATAAAACCTAGAATATTTGATTTTCTTATAAACGTACAAATTATACGCCATCTTAGAATCTCTGCATATTTTTGGGTGAATTGCGTGATTACTCGGTAATTCATTCACTCAAAATTTGCTAATAATTAGTGTAGGGTATTTCTAGCGATGGATTTTACGAAGAACGTTATGGAGGCTTTCGCAACAGGTCAGACGCTGATCTTAAAAGCACAGGGGTGGCCTGCTGTGAGATGTTTCATATTTCTTTCTTCTTTTTTATCTCATAGTTTGTACATAGACTATGAGCAGTCTCCACTCTTCACAGAAGTCCTTCGTGCGAGTCAAAACTCAGTGAACTCAAAACACAAATTGATGATTAGAAATATAGGCGTGAGGCACGGTGCAATGCGCTAACATCAATTTTTTTTTCACGGTTATTATTATTTTTTTTGTTATTGGTGCGAAGGACTTCGATTGCTGAAAAGAAGGGACGACTGATATTCTAGTTTGTGTATGGTTAGCATCTGCCTTAAAGGTTATAATTTACCAACTTGACATAAATCCACAGAAATAGCAAAATGAGTTGTTGAGCAAAGTTAAAGAAATTAACACCGACAACACTGACAGCTTCATAAATTATTTTTTAGCTTGTTTTACACTCACCTCTTTGCCGCTGATATCTTTGCATTTGGAACCATCCATAGCAGTGTTCATAGCATTTGTGACCATAGCAGTGAACAGCGACAATATTATCGCTCCAACAAGGATCCAAATTATGCTAAATAACCGTCCGGGAATCGACCCCGGTATTTTATCACCATACCTTAAAATGAAGACAAAATGAGTGCACGGTGGTGGATAAAGGGAGAGGATCCAGGGTTCTGAACTTAAAAAATACTTAAGAAGCCAGTCAGTCAAGGGATTTTGGTTGCGCCACGGTAAAATTTACCTGATCTCCCCCCATAAGACTCTATAATATTCAGGACTCCCGACTGACAGTTGATCGACAGTCAATTTTCTGTAGTCCCCCATTTATACCTTGAGAGCGACAACTGATATCCCCTCTTTTCCCTCTGAAAACTATGTGAACACTCCCCTCCCCTCCCCCCCAAAAAATTAGTTGATCCTCTCCCTTTGGCGAAAAGTAATGACTGTTCCCTAAGTAGAAAAACACACGACAGTGTGGCACCAGTATTTTTGCATACAAATGAAAAATACGATAACTTACCCCACTGTTGTAAGTGATACCACTGCCCACCAAAACCCCTGAGGAGATCCAATCGCAAACGATGGTGAAAAAAACTCTGCATTTGTTCCGTGTTCCTGTTAATTTAAAACACAAGCACGTTGTTAAAATTGATACTACACTTCAGTCCACAAGCCAAATTACTAAAATTGCAATCTTGAAGAAACATTACCACCATTTTTTGTAAGCATGGGGCTCCGCTGCACGCGCGCTGCTTGCTCACTAATAGCAATTCGATATCTTAGGAGCTCAAATATCTTTAAATAACTTGATAAAAAATCTTTTACGTTAATCTTCGATTTCTGACAGTTTACGTCAATTTCGAGTGTTTTTTGTCTGTGAGATTGAGCACTATGAGTGTTAATTAAGAAAGATGGTCAATTATGGAATTACACTGATTCATCATTTAATTCTCTTATGCATTACAGTTATCAAAATCATCAACTCTACTTTAAGTGAAAAAAATTGCCCATGCAATAACTGTCAGCATTTAGGGCCTCACTGAAGAGCACCTTTTGGTGAAGTGGGCTCCCTGTTAAAATATTGTTATTATTATTATTATTATTATTATTATTATTATTATTATGGCAGTTAAAACGTCTGGATGCCAGAACCTATATACACGAAAGCTGGGCTTCTAGGACGTGGCCAGCTAACATGTTTACAATTTACATATGTACCTCCCCAAAAAAGAAAAACTAATACAAAATGATAAAAAAAAAAAAGAAACTTCTAAAAAAAAAAAAACCTAGTGGCTAGTCCCTAATGTCTTAAAAACTCAACAAAATAACACATGGCTAAGATGAAGTCTTCAACTCATGACTTTCAAAGATCTTGCAATCTTGAATATTATTATTATTATTATTATTATTATTAAATGTTTACTCAATATAAACATGTTTTCTAGGCCAATAATACTTACAAATAACCAAATGATAACCCCAGATATCCCTGACAACAGTATGATACAGGCCAATATCGGCCACTGGGAAATAATGGAAGTTATCAACTGTTTCCGGGAATCCTGCTCGCATAACTTCGTGTTCACTATCATCGAACACCCAGGTGAGACAACTGCCCGGGAGAGCGTGACACTGGTTTCAGTCTTTAGCTCAGCTCTCACGTCAGGCAGAATAGGAAAAGCAAAGTCCACTCGCTTTTCTTTAATCAGTTTGAACATCTTGTCGTAGCCCTGTACAAAGATTGGATCCAGAATGCATTCATAAGAATCCGACTCCTTCTTGTTCTCCTTTCCTTCGAAACACTCGATATCTATAAAGTCCTTGAGTGTTTTGTACATGAACCCTTTGTTTGATTTGTTATTAACTGGGTTCATTATGTAAGGAGGCAGGTCCAAAAGAGCCATTCTGTATCGACATTTGGAGTCGTTTGAATGTGCCTGACGGGGTTCACGGGTTTGTCGCTCTTGTCTGATCTCACGAGCTCGACGGACTAATTTCGATTTATGACTTGAATAGCTAGTGACAAGCAATGTGTCGAAACAAACCAGAACTAAGATGAATCCAATCGTGGCTCTGTACATATTGAATGCTGTGAATAAAGAAATTAGTAGTCAAAATTGAAATTGGACCCTGAGCTAGAACTGGAGATGGGAAGAAATAGCTTTATTCGTAATTCAGTCTATTTAATAGTTTTCTTTTAGATTAAAGTATTTATGATATAGTGATAAAATCTCACCTGGTCTAAAAAATAGTTAAAGTTTAGCTTTTTAGCCGCGAAAAATTACAGTTCAGAAATTGCTTCAGCGTTTCCTGTTAAACAGCATATCGGGAGCTTTGGGTTTTTCCCACTTTCGGATTTTTTCGAAACCACCAAGCTGTTCTGTGGTTAGACGTGCCCTGTGGAAATTTTAACTGAATGGCAGGCGTTATATCAAAGAAAGAAAACAATGTCTTAAAAATCCATTGCCAAGTACCTCAAGACGAAGTCCAATATGAACAATAACAAACCACCCTAAGTACCCGAACGGCCGAACCTCGTGAAAAAAATAATGAGCCGCAGAAAAATACCCATATGAATGTAATGTTAATGTTAATAAAAATGAACCGAATGCAAATTAGGGAAAGCAGCTTCCTATGCTAGAAGGCAGGTGTGAAATTCAGCTCTACCGTGTGTACTGAAAAATTACCACAACAAAACCATCTTCAACGGGAGGGTTGAAACGAAAGCGAAACATTCACACCAGGACTTCACTAGAACAGATGTGGCTATTTTTACGCAAAACTCGAGCGATGAACGAAAAAAATGAACAAAACTCGAGAATTTTGAAACAATTTTTAACAAAATTTCGATTAGGATGGTTGTCTGCAATCGAGAAAGAAATTGTTTGAACAACTTGCCATGGTACCTTTCGAAATAGTAACAGAGGCCGAAACATTGTTGCATGCTGCATATTAATCGAGTAACCAACGAACCAATGTTATTATGAAGTAGTTTGTGGGGGAGAGAGTGGGGGCGGACTTAAAAAACATTTAAAGGGGAACGCAGGGGTATTTGTGAAGTAATTTTGCTTTATTGGCCTGTTTTTTCTGTTTCGATTTCTGATAACCTTTTTTGCTAGCCGTTCGTTTTAACCTAGTTATGTTTTCTGAAGTGAGAGCGAAAACGCGATTAGAATTCCGCCATCTTGAAAGCTAACTGCCTGCTCATAATTGGTCAGCGTGTATTCGTGTGACGTCAAATCGTCAAGAAATATGATCCTGGCGAGACTCGAAGGTGTGGACTTGTTTAGTGTACATGCGAAATATGGATTTATCCGAGTCTGCCCCTATTAACGATGGTTTTAACGACGAAGAAAGTGCTACGAATAGCTTTTCCATTCAGCCTTATCAGTTTGAGCCACGTAGGAACTCAGATAAAAGCGTGAGCGATAACGAGAGCATTTCGGGCGAGGAAAGCGAGGAGGAAAACACAAATCCGCGACTGGAAAATTCTGATTGGTATGTAACATGCGACTGCGACGTTTTCATACGATAATGTGCATGTACTGCTTTCAGAGTATTCGTACAATAAGAGAACGAATAAAAGATACTTAAATCAGGTGTGTACCTTTTTTTGTACCTTGTTTTATTTGGCCCTGCAGTACGACTAAGTAGACGATTCATTTCATGCAGTGTGTGTACGATTCAAAGCTTTCAGTGTCGCTTTCGAGGTCAAGATTGTAATAGTACTCACAAGATCTAAGCGGTAGGATCCCAAAATCCGAGTTCGGACCAGCATTTATTTTTCCTTGTACAAACTACGTATAAGTAAGTGAATACTTTATACACTGTCCATACCAATAAAAATATGTAATCCAAAAGCCTAAACACAAATTTTATTCCCTGAGACAGCGTCAGTTTATTTTTTTTTTTAACCGCGGAGCATTTTCTAAAATCTAGGTGTTCGTGTGAGAACTGCCAGGTTATGGGAAGAGTGGAGGCCTGTATTGGCTGTCAGGAAATAACGGCAGTGAAAAATAAAATTATTGCGGCAGTAACTAGTGGTGAATGTCAAGAGGAACCAAAATGCATCACACAGCATCCAGGTTTTCATCCATGGTGGCAAGGCATTCAGTGTTGACGCAGTTAAGTTATGGAACAGCCTTCCCCATGATATCAAAAATAAGCCTAGTATAAAATTATTCAAAACAGCTGTGAAAAAGCATTTTGTAAGCTCATATAAAAACCTGGACAACTTTGAAACAATGTTAAGCAATATCACATTATCTAATTTTAATTTTTTATAGATTAATTTTATCTTTCTGAATAATTTTAATATATCCTGCTATTTCTATCATAGAATTTTGTAATTATTTATATACTTAATTATTTATCAGTTTTTTGTAATGCTGTATAATCTAGTTAGAGGGCCACAGGTTTGTCAGCTTTTCAGCTGTTACGTGTCCCCCTCTATAAATAAAGTCCTTACTGAACCCTTCTACAAAGGCCTGATTACAGAATAAGAAAAATAGTTATTTTTGCATTACTCCTTCCAATACTCTGTTTGTGATATGCTCCATTTGTTAGTTCATTAATTTTTCTTTAAATATAATTGCCAATGATGAACCCAAGTGCTTCTCTCACCTATAGAGATTTTTGATGGAATATTGTATTGCATTCAATAACCTAAAGTAAATCAGTGAATTGATTATTAAAGAAGAGCTATCTATTTTCTCCTACTTCTATGAACAACCTCCGGGCTCCTTCTGACAACTGTAAACTAGTATGTCTTTAATATATAGTTTTTAAACAGAAAATTTGAACATATGTGAGAATCCCTTTGAGTTAAATCACCAAACAAACACATTCTTTGTGGTTTTTAATTTACCTATTAAATCTTGAACAATGGTTATCAATGATGTCTGCCTTCGGAGGTGTTGGCTCTGCGGCTATATTTCTCGGTAAAAGAACAGGTATTGGTTGAGCAATTCTGTTTCCCGCTTCACATCGTTTAACAACCTGAGCGAGTAAATCTCTCAAATATTCGTAGGATTTCTTTTCAGTTACGGGTTTTACAACCCATCGCTTGTTTGCCTTGGGAAAGCAAAGTTTGTAGCGTGCCAGGCCTTCCTGTGCTCCAGACTTTATTGCAGCTTGTCTATGGCCAGTGTTGTGATTATTGTCAACAGCAGCAAGCTGGGTCTTAGCAACCATGCCCTGGTATGAGAAATGCTCACGTTTAGAGCAATACTTAAGCATCATGGAGTGATATACCTCTAATCTACCTGTGTGGCAGAAGTCAGTAATCTTAGCAATATCCTTCAACAACTTAGTGTTTACGACCACTTCCTCTAAAGTTAAGAAAGCTTGACTGTTTGGCTTAAGCCAACAGACTTTCTTGGCTTCAGAGGGAGACATTTTTTGATGACAGCATTGGTGGAAATGAGTATTTCCTGACTAGATGTGCTTATTACAGATGTGATTTAAGAGTGAGTACCATTTTTCTTGACGAGCCAAAACATTACCATTGCAGGTTGCGGCAGACCACCATAGGTGGTTTAAGATTGACTGTATCAATGGTGAGAGGTCCTCACATCCCCTTTGATTTCCCTTATGAGTCAGCTTCTTTACCACCCACTTGGAGAGATGCCACACATCATATTGGCGATTGATGTTTGGGTGATCTTTGGCCATGGAACTGGTGATAGAGACATGGCAATCCTACTGATGGTGATATCTTTTCCTTTAAGCATTTCTATGCACCTCGTAAATCCTTCTTTCTCCATTGCATTAGAAGATGTGACCTCAGTGACCTGAACCACCTGAAATGCCACCACATTACCAGTGTCCTCATCCATAAAAGTGTAAGTGCCATACTTTGCAGAATGGCCTGGACTGTCACAGCGACCGTCGCCATTAAGATTAACAACATCCCTGGCAGTGAGAATCTCAATTTGCCTCCTACTTTCAGCTTCCCATGCCTCATGAATAACAGGGAACAAGTACTTCTTCTGTGTGTCATAAAAGACACTTTCACTGAAAAATTGAAGATTAAAGCATGATGCCCACTGGCTGATTGCAGTAAAAGTATTACCTGTAAACAAAATAGCAGCAGACAACAATAGATTTCCCAGGGGTTTCCGTTTCACTACTGGCTGTGAATCCCACTTTACTGTATGGCCACTGTTACAACTCAATTGAACTGATAACATGCTACCAGTCGTTTTCGTTTCACAATCGATTATTATATCTCCACAACTGGGGCACCTTTTCAGCAATTTATTTATGGATGACTCAAAGACAACATATTTCTTTTCAGAGTCAGGGGTAATGTAGTCTCTCTTGGATTCTTCTTCAAATAATGTGTCATCCTTGACATCCTCTCTGGTGAAACTATTTACATTTAGTGGCAAATGCCAATTTGGGTCCTCAAAGTCATCATCCTCATAATCATTGTCATCATCACTTTCATCCATCTCATTCTCTTCGGTAACAGTGTTAGGTATCACAACTTCCACCTCAGGCAGAGGGGGCAATGAGGTAACACTGAAACTGTCATCTTCATAAGTAGGAAAGACTACATATTGGGGAGCATGCATAGCATAACTATGATCATTGTTAACTTTCCATCCTTCAGCATTAATGACTAAAGTTTTTGAAAGAGGGAAAATGCCTGTTGTAGTTTCATCTATCGGTAGGGAAACTTTTTCGGTTGCATTTGCCTGGGTCGGAGGGGGAGACTTAGTCCTAACTCTAGTAGTCATGGCAGCATCTTCAAACTCTGTATTGCCTTACTTTTGAGGGTAAGAGGTTGAAGACAGCACTGAATTCCAACATCGCACTTCATTGGACTCCAAGAAAAGGATTCTGAATTTTCAGAAACAACAACTTTGTCATTACTTACTACTCCTTCTGTGGAAGCATTCTGATCGTTTGTAGCGGCCAGTAATTCCGCGACATCCTGATACGAAACAATGACAGTATACTTCGTTTGTTATTGAAACTTTATTTCTTCTGGAAAAATACTTATGTAAATTTATATATCTAGCCCCTCATCCAGAGAGGACAAAAAGTGAGCCCTTTTTATAGTCCAAAATGGGGAATTTTTAGCGTCGAGGAGGTACAATTACGTATTAAGATGCATGGAGCAAGATAAATCATTATTATCTACCTCGTTTTGTAATTCGGTGCGGAGAAATGCTCTGTCGTCGGTCAAAGCCCTTCTATATAATTATTTGAATGAGATTACGGTCCTTTCTTATTCACAGAGAGTGAGAAATTATAACATATTGGATTGAAGAAATCATCTCGTAAATGGTAATAATCAAAACAAAAACTTTAACTAACTTCTTGATGCATTCGTCGATCGTGGCGATTTTCGCTTGACAATCGGCGTCTCTTTTTAGTAGATTGTGAAGCATAGTCAAATATAGAAGGCACAGCATCCTCCTTTAGCCGGCGTTTATACTTTTGCCCAGCGATCTTCGCTTGAAGATTCGACTGAAAACAGTTTGCCGAGAAGTGATCACTACTGACATAGCTGTATTGTAAGAGCGGCATATTCAAGCGACGAATTCTCTCCAGCCATGCTTTCCTCCGCTGTTTGTCCGATGGAATCTTATGGAAGCTCAAATTTGTTGTCTTAGCAGAGTAATTGGTACATCCAGGAACACAGCAGTTCACCATTTCGTCGAACTTACAAATAAACTAGCTTTACAATCTCAAAAACGTATCAGTGCGAAGTGTTATTACTTTTAGAAAGTCCCACGAAAAGGGTATTGACGATCTGACGCAACAGCGGACTGCTGACCAACTTAATACGGCTCATAAACGTCCAAGGTGGCGGAGTTCTAATCGCGTTTTTCGTTCTCACTTTAGGAAACATATCTACGTTAAAAGGAACGGCTAGCAAAAAGGGTTACCAAAAATCGAGACAGAAGAAACAGGTCAATAATATAAAATTACTTCAAAAATACCCCGGAGTTCCCCTATGAAGGCTGATCGTTTTGAGTTGGGAAGGAAATGACCGATAGATAAACGACTCGTCACAGTAAATGACGACCTATCATACCGGATGTCGATTCGCAAGACACTTAGAAAATATTCTGCAGGTGTTTGTGAAGCGGGTTGAAGATGTTGTCGAATCAATACGATTCGACTCGAATCGAGCGACTCGTCACAGTAAATGACGCCCCGTCATACCGGATGTCGATTTGTAAAACGCTTAGATAATTGAAATAAAAAAATAACTGTGCTGTGGACCACTGAAAGCTCCCCATTACCAGCCGTTTTCTTTTTTGGGCTTTCGAATTATTTATTTTTGCAAAGAAATAGGAAAGGTGTTGAATTATTTCAGAGTTCATTATTCAAGGAAAGTCCGTCAGACGTAAAATGCTTCCAAACAGGTGCTAAAGAAGGAGGTTTTTCAAATTATAATCATAAATCATATGCAAAAACAGATGGTGTAGGAAAACATCATGACGGCTACCTTTTTAAAATTAAAAGGTTATGTTTTAAATTTTAGAGAATAAAGACGGTGAATTTCGCTGGTTGCAGGCTCTTACTGGAAGGTCTCAATTGGGTGACAACTTTAACGTTCGAAATTAGGTAAACTATAGAGAAATAATAGGACTTCAGCATCGGACATAGAGGGTGACCGTTTTAAAACTTTAACTTTCTTGGGAAAAGGAGGTTACAGAGGACTATTAGCTAGGCTTTGTTATGTCTTATTGTGCCTTGAGAGACGCAATTTCCATGATATTTTCTTTTCAAAATATTCGCGGCGTCACTGTCTCGCCAGTTGTTTCATTACTAAAGTTGCCTCAGCAAGAGGCGCAATATTTGCAGGTTGTTCAACTTTCAGACCCTTTCATGGTTTTCATCTCTCTCCGGGAAACCATTATATTCACGAATAGGGCAATAATTTTACCATACCTGCACAACAATCAATTGGACTTCTTGAATTGATGACGAGAGCCTTTATCTTTGCCAATATGTTGAAAATTGGATCTACACAGAGTGTACAAGCGCCAGTTGGCTGAATACTAAATAGACCCTTGTAGATTGTGCGAATAAAAGGAGGTTATTATGTCGCTGGCGGCGCCCGTAGGCAATATGAAGCGCACCCTGTGTTCTGATTGGCTACCCAAGTAAGTAGGTAAGTAAGTAAGTAAGTATGTAAGTAAGTAAGAAAAGGGATTATTAACAGTGTTTCCACAGAGTGGCTCTTCATCTGTCACTAACGAACTAAATATATTATAGGATCAACTAAAACCTATTTAATATTTACAATCATAAATTTAAAGTAGCAAAACATTCCAGTCTATATACAGTTCAAACTTACTAATTTAAAATTACTAAAGGCGTGCCTTCGCCCGGTTTTTTAAGTATTTGAATAAACGCGATGTAAAAATAGGCAAGTCACAGGTTTTCAGTTCCTTTGGTAGATTATTAAATAAAACGGCCGAGGCGTCTTGAAAGGTCTCCTTTTCTAAAAGAACCTGTATAGTCTAATACAGTCTGACGAGCGCAGCTCTCTACGTATAGGGACTCGTTGTAAGTTCAGATATGTTGGCCACTGTCTAAAATAAAGCGCTTTAAAGGTCAACCTCAGCAAATTAAAATCCCTTCTTTCTTCCACAGGAAGCCAATTCAGCTTTAAAATGTCTCCAATGTTACTAAAATATCTGCCATAAACAAACCTTGCGGCAGCAAACTCAATTTTTTGAAAGCGCTTCAGCAAATATCGCGGCAGAGGTGAAAAGACGGAGTCACAATAGTCGAGTCTTGATAACACAAGTAATCCTGCAAGTCTCTTTCTTAGGTTGAAGTCTGTAAAGTGTTTCAACTTACGAAGTGTACGTAAGACTTCATAAGAGGCATTTGCCACATCTTTGACATAATCATTCCAGTTCAAATTCTCTTGAATTGCCCCGAGTGGGCAAGGTGGGCTCATCTTGCCCACTTGGGTAGCCAAGAATGCTCGGGATTGCCTACTTTCATTCGGTGCAAGAAGCAGACTTCCAAAGGTTGTAATTTTTTAACTTCGTCTTGGTCCATAAAAACGCATGAAAGAACTAGGCCAATATTCAGCCATCTTGACCAAATAAACTTTGTTTAATAATGCACATATATTATGCTACTAGCATTGCCCGAATTTTTTTCAATTAATGCTCAAAATTATGCTCGATTTTGAAAAATATGCTACTTTTTTCTTAAGATGCGCTTTCAAAACGAAACAAAACAAGTTCTAATCATATTTTTTTTGTAAATGATGCATGGTATCTTCTTTATTTTGAGTTCTACACTTACTCCGATGAAATACAACTACATATTTATCTTCCGACATTTTGTTACCCCGTGAAAGCGGGCCATGAACAAAACTTCAAAATTATCAATCTTTATAACACATACAGGTAATCTTGTGCGATGATTTGCCATTTAGAAATTTCATATCTTACATTCTTAAAACGGCACGAACGATTTCTCTCTGAAAACAGGACGACAAAATATTTCTCAACTTGAAATAATTGAAATTTACATGTCTTGGAATATTTCTTAGACATTTCATTGTGCAACGGAGATACATATCTTTTAGCTACCGTTTCGTTCAAACGCATACTTAAATTTCTTCAGATTCATCGTTCGATCGATAGGGGGTGCTAAAAACTATACAATTACGGAACACAAACTTTATTGGTAACCTGTTAAGCATCCCTCACTAATGGAAGGGATTAGTGAATCGGCTAAGCGGCTCTTGCAAGAATCGGCTCAATATTCACCACGATGGCAAAATTGTGCTCGAACTAAACCAAAGATGCATAGCGCATCTGCCATGCATGACGATATAACAAATCTCTTACAAGAACCGTTTGGTTGTTTGTTCAGTGTCACGACACTGAACAGTCTCCTATGGCATTGTGATAACATCAGTTTCTAACTGTGGATTAATCAAAAGAGAAGCAGTGCTTATGCATCTCTGAATTCTCAATTTTTTTAGGATAGAGATTACATTATTATTTCAATACAACATAACGAAAGTTGAATTAAAACTCGCAGACTAGAAAATAAAACGTTTACCTTAAGTAAAATACAGTATTTAGATAGACAGATCGCCATATAAATCGCTATATGACTATTGCACTAATGGTTGGCCATTTGTTTCAAAATCATGGCACGATATATGTGCGGTTTTTGCCCACGTATACTTGCAATCATTCCTGCTACACGATATACGTGCGCTTCTTTGCCACGTAAATTAAAATTGTGTTTTATTCCCAAGTATATGACCATTTTATTAGAAACACGCATATATATGCACACAAAAAAAACCCATATATATGCCTTACGAACAAACGTTTGTATTGGGGTTATAGCAGGCCATCATATAAAAGGCATCGAATTATACCATTAGCAATAAACCTACTTTATGTACGATAGAGCCGGAAAGTAACTTCAGTTTGAATCAAGTATGGCCGCCATGTTCGTCTTAATTTCGATCAAGGTTTGGTTCTTACTCCTTGCCTTTGTGGTAGTGGTGGTTGTTTGTTCCCCAACAACGGATTTGTTGGAATCCGTGGACTGTCTGTTGAGAGACTGTGAACGTTAGTTTCCAAATGCTGACCGAAACATGGCAGAAAACTTCATTGTACGACTCTTGAATTGCTCGATTCCTTGGATCGAGGCGAGGCAGGAAATACTGAGAGAATTCGGGTTCTTTAAAGTCTGGTATTACAGCTACGGACCTTATTAGGCAGGTAGGAGTTGCTAGCAATCCTAGCTACATCGTGCACGTCTATTTACCCTATCCGAGGGTTCCCAACAGCTTCTCCTTGAAGTGGAGGTGCCGGCCGACCTCGGTATAAAAATTCTTTACTTCAGTTGGAGTATCTCCGGAATACAATGAGATTTACCTGGCCTCGAATAACGGGAGTGTTATTGGTTTCTAGAACCAGTCTTTGACGTAGAGTTCAGAATCTTGAGTCATTCTATAATCGTTATACCACCATCTCAGATGCGGAGTTACATGAATTAATTAGAGAGATAAGGAGAGGCTTTCCAAATTCGGGAATTAGCATGATTTAAAGGGCCACACAGGAGTGTCAGAAGGTGTGTTTAATATTGTTTAATACCGGCTGAGGAGTGAGCAATTAATTAATAAATACAATTGTTCCACCAGTATGTGTAGTAGCTATGATGTAATTGTGTGCGGCCGAAAGGAATTAGGGGAATTAAAAAGCACATAAAGAAAATCATCAACTTATTCGTAGGGCTGTCACAAAGATTCAAGTTGCCAGCTAACATACAAGGAGTAGGCAGGGAACCAAACTGCTAATTCAATTGTTCTATTTTCCTCTATTTGGCGAGAGTACCATATAACTCCATACATTAATTATGCATTCCACTTCTCTGTCTTTCACGGCAAAACTTTAAAAACAAAGTCCACTAGTCTGATTGCATAATTAATGTATGGGGTTATATGGTACTCTTGCCCTCTATTTTCCTTTGAAGGTTAAGCCAAAGATTATGTTTAGAGTAGCCTGGCCCTTAAGGACAGCCCTCTATACAGAAGTCGCTTGGTCATTTGGAAATTCTGGTCGTGAGAGAATGAAAATCTCACGCACTTGACTCAGAAAAACTTTTAAAAAATTTACTTTACCGCTCTATCGTACATCAAGTAGGTTTATTGCTAACGGTAGAATTCGATGCCTTTTATATGACGACCTGCTATAACCCCATATACACACGTTGTTCGAAAGGCATATATATGGGCTTTTCTTGTACGCATATATATGCGTGTTTGTAAGAAAATGGCCATATACTTGGGAATGAAACGCAAGTATACGCGGCAAAAAAACGCACGTATATCGTGTAGCAGGAATGATTGCAAGTATACGTGGGAAAAGGACCGCACATATATCGTGTCACGATTTTGAAACAAATGGCCAACCATATTACACAGGATAGAATTTAAGTTATCAAATAAAATGCTAATTAGTGTCTTTTTATTTAAGACTTGTTTTCTGTCTAACATTTACTTAGGTTTTGTAGCCACATCAATTTCATCGGCCGTTGCCTTCATTCTAAAGTCATTCCTAGGGGTTTTCGTTCTAATTTTCATGCATCTTCTCTTACCAATCAATACCATCACCAAATTCAGTGCGCCCAAAATTCTTTTTCACACAACATTATGAGAATCACCATCAGAGCTATTTGCCTAAAACGTAATCACCTCACCGAACAAATTCTACATTGCCGCTCTGAACTTTCCAACATCTGTCCAGCAGTTTAAGTACAACCTATCCGCAAAAAATTCAGGAAACTAATTCTTAACTTTTCAATCACTTGAACCAAATTAAGGCCCAAAAACTTGACCAACTTATCGGTCCCCAAATTGCTAGCCACTCACCACCAGAAAACCTCAAAACTATAGTTACCATTACAGAAAGTCTTTCACTTTCCGATTCAGAAAAATCAGTCCTCAGTAAGGGTTTAAATTTTGTACCCATTCCTAAAACAACGGACGAGTTCTCAGTTAAACAAGACGTAGAAAAATTCCTTCCCTGCGTTCAGTTAAAAGCCTTTTTTTATGACAAAGGGGATGATTATATCCACATAGAATCCTGAATATATCCACATAGAAGTCTGCACTATATAAATGTAATTGTAATGTAATGTAAAAAATGAAAAAGATGATTCTAACACCTCGAACAAAGACACTTTCGAAACGCTTCAGATTCGAAAGTCTAAATGGACTCCCCAAGGGGGCCAGTTCGCATCATTAGATTTTTTCATCAAAAAATGTCGCCACGGTATTAACAAACTTAATTTCAATGGTATTACCAAATTTTCCAATCTTTCCTCTGAAGAGTGGTCGGCACTAAAAAGCCTAAGAAAACGCAGACCGTGCATTGTTATCAAAGTGGCCGACAAGGGCGGCGCAGTAGTTGTTTGGCGGACCGACCTCTACCAAAAAAGAAGCTTTGCGGCAACTTTCTGACACCTCTTTTTATCAAAAAGTTGACAAAGATCTCACTTCAATCAATAAGAACACCGTCAAAACATAGTTAATGGAGTTGATGTCGTTTTAAGCCACCAACACTTTTGCATTTCTTTGAACAGAATGGATACGAGATCTCTTCGTCTTGTATCTAGTAAAAAGAAGCGAAATAGTTTCGTTAATTAGTAGCTGTTAATGCAGACTAGAACGCCAAAATTATATCATGAAAAGTTTATAAAACATCACTTCGAGTTTTTCAAATGGCCATTCTTTTACTAATATTTCGAGACAAGCAGAGGTTATATAATTTGACTTATGTTTATTATGAAGTCGAGTGTTCTGCAGTGAGGTCGGATCGATCCCACCATAAACTCCAAGATCTTTACTGGATATTAATAAAAGCGGATTCCTCCACTCACCTCAGTCGCAGCTTCTTCGAAATATTCATCGACATTGTCATCTGCCTTCAAAGCCTCAAGAACTGCATCCAAATCATCTCCAAAAAGGAAAAGGTCGCTTTGTTCCGCCATATTGTTTTGGAATGATGCTCGAAAGGATTGCACGGTCATTGTCACGTGACCGCCGGTATGAATCTCAAAATCTAAGCAATAGCTTCTCCCTTTGATGTTCGCCGGGTTTCCTAACCTGTCCACTTCCACTAACTATGGTCAAAAAACTATTAACGAACTCATTTACCCTCACATTTCATCCTCACAACCACTCAGTTAAATCCATTATTCTTAAAAACTTTAAATTACTTCAAAACGATCCAGAGGCTGGCACTATCTTTTCGCAACCTCCACTCATTTCATTCAAACGCGACAAAAACATAGGCAATTTTTTGGTCAGAACCTTATTACAAACTAATGACCAATCCGGCACTTTTAAGTGCGCTCGCGCACGATGCAAAACTTGTCCTTTCATTCACAACGCTGAAAAAATATCGGGACCAAAACGATCCATTAAGATCACTGATCACTTCACGTGCATCTCAGCCAACGTCATCTATTGCATAACTTGCACTTATTGCAAAAAGCTATACATCGGGGAAACAGGAAGACGACTAGGTGACCGATTCCGAGAACACCTTCGCGACGTAGAAAGGAATGACAAAGACGCATTAAAACCAGTCGCTAGACACTTTTATCTACCTAACCATTCTAAGCAACACATGGCAATCTGCGTTCTTTCCTTGCATTTGGGTAGCTTGGAAAGCCGCAAAACTCTCGAACAAAAGTTTATCTTCCAAATCGGCACTCTTAATCACACAGGTATCAACGAACGCTTTTCATTCTACTAATTAATTCGTGTTTTTCTCGTCGCCATGCTCCCACCAATAGCGTAGCATGCCGAAAAATCGACGACAGTCAGCGGTTGACGTCGTGGGCGCTGCATATGCTAATGAGGGACTTTCAATTCTCTATTCCCACTTCAAAAATGCTTCTAATGGGGGTCTATCAGACATTTTTCAATTGAAATTAGCGTTTTTACAAATAAAGGATTACTATGTTTTGGAAGTCAAAGGTATTTAATGATATTATTGAGCAACAGGAAATGTAATTAACTAAAATTACCTATGACGCGCCATTGCGGACAAAAATACTTGTGTAAATTTGTATACGACTTGTGCTATTTAAATACAACAAGGAGAAAACACACCTACTCGATATGATAGATTAAAGAGGTTCATAAACAAAAACCGTCCGCCGGAAGGTCTTTATCTTGTATCTCGATTTACTTATTTGTTCATCGATCTATTATAGCTTTTACTACGTGGTAAATAACACTAACAACACGAACAGGTCACGTTTTCACTAATAACGGGGAAAAAACATGTGGAGAGGATCCACACCTCTTAACCAGCGATATCTTTGAATTTTGGGCCATTAAAAGCTGCTTTCACGGCAATTAAAATAAGCCAGGGAATAATAACGGCATTCAAAATGGTTCGCACAATTACCCAAACCGATAATAACGGCATTCAAAATGGTTCGCACAATTACCCAAACCGATAAGAGAAAAAGGGCGGACCCTCTCTTGCACCGAATGTAGAGGCAGAAAATGGAAAATTCTTTGGAGTTACGTCACCTTAAGTAGAAAAAGAAGAATTGAAACTAAAATTCTATGAAATTTCAGAATGTAATTTGAATTTTATCCCTCGCTGCCGAGATCTCTCACCCCAGGACTCTCGTGCCACTCGCTCCACACCTTGCACGTGTACATGTTTTCAGAATGGCCGCCCTCAAACAAACGCACTTCTTGCTAAGTAAGTCATTTCTTCCTCAAATGGAAGAATAGGTTAAGATAAATGGATTGCAACATCTAAAGTTGAAACTAAAGGAAGAGAGAGGATCTGTCAATTAGAAATGACATATCTTACGTTATTATAATAATACCAAGAAGTCTGCCCTATTAGCCTACCTTGCATTAAAATCATGAGAGTTGACAATGTTTTGTTCATATAAATTTGTTCTCTCCCTAGCCAGACCAGTGGGCACATGCATCTTAGTTGTCGGTCCTTGTCTGAGCGACAGAATGGTGTAATACTACTAAACTTGGGGTGCTACAAATTTTCCTGTGCAGCCTCGTTCCCAGGGCCTTTTTCCTTAGTCAGCTAAGGGAAAAGGCCCTGGGAACGAGGTTGTCTCCTGTGGTGAAATATTTCTTATTCAAAGTCTGATACTCTTACGTCTTATTCAAACATTTTTGGATCTGCCCCATCGGTTGGCCATGTCAGCTGTTAACTAACTATTCAGATAATCAAATTCCTATTTTTGTTTTATTTTTGCGTTATTCTCAGTTTTTTTTTTAATTATAGACTAGTGAGTAGCACTTCTGCGAAAAGTAGTTGTAAAACTTCTTTTATTTCCGACGCGTCTCGTCTAACTGTCGTAGACTTCTTCAGGGAGTTTTACAAGTATGACTAAACGCCTGTATTTATAAGCCAAAGTTACAGGGGCCGATGACCGTAAAGGCTTGGCCGGACTTACAAACAGGAACAGGCGAGGTCGTGAAAAATTTGTGAAAAATTTAACACGTGTAAGGCAAGGTGAGAAAAATATTTTGGGGGCCACGGTTTTAGCTAAAACTAAAATAAAAAAAGAAGTTTTACAACTACTTTTCGCAGAAGTGCTGCTCACTAGTCTATAATTAAAAAAAAGGGCTCAAAGAATTATATATATAAATACAGTAGACATAGAATGGTGGATGATGAACATTAGTTGATGTGAAGTTCACTGACGCGACATATTGTCGACTAGTATATACAACGCGAGTAAAATAGAGCTTTTCGTGTGCACTGATTGGCGAACGCTCTAGATTTTAAAAGTTACTTAATCATCGTAGACAAAGGATGGTGGACATAGTGATGTGCGGTTGACAGATGCGTCTTATGGCTTATGTTTTACTGATTTGTTGAGGCTGGGGTTTTCTGACCATGGACGGTTATGGTCATCTCTTACTCAAAGATTCCCCACCCCCGTCATAGCTGATAGCTTAACTCTTCTATTTAATCGTTCTTTGGACTCTGGCAATTTCCCTTCGCTCTGGAAGTGCAGTAAAGTGTCAGCGATTTTTAAATCTGGTGATCGAGGTGACCCCAACAATTACAGACCGATTTCTATTCTACCAAAAATCAGCAAAATCCTTGAGGGAGGTGTTCATGTGCAAGTTTAAAAATACCTAATGAATAACGACATCCTCACTCCGAAACAATTTGGTTTCCACCCGATGAAGTCTACTAATGCTGTACTTGCTCACTTTTGCGACAGTGTATTGGGTAATATGAATGAAGGATCTATCACTGGCGTGGTCTTTCTGGACCTGGCTAAAGCATCTGTCACTGTTGACTATCAGCGACTCCTTCTCAAACTCTACTCGATTGGGTTTTCCAATCACTCCTTGGAGTGGTTTAAGTCGTACCTGGAAAACCGTTGCCAAGTTACCGCTGTTGGAAATGCTCATTCTTCTAGTAAGCCGATACCTGTTGGTGTCCCGCAAGGAAGCGTCCTCGGACCTTTGTTGTTTCTTATTAATGTTAATGATTTACCATCTTGTTTACGTGAATGTGACTAAACGTTATATGCTGAGGATACTGTTATTTATGTTTCAGCGAAGTATGCTGCTACCCTTGAGGTCCGGCTAAATACCGATCTACATTTTATTGGCAAGTGGTTTTTTGACAATCTCCTTACCCTCAATGAAAGCAAATGCAAATTTGTCTTGTTTGGTGGTACCCATAAACTTAAATCTTTTCAGAATTTTTCTCTTTGCATTAACGACTATAACTTAGAAAGAACTGGCTCTTTTAAGTATTTAGGAGTTACAGTCAGTCAAAATATGACTTGACAAGATCACGTTTCTTCGGTTGTCAACAAAGTCAACCGACGCCTTGGTGTCCTGAGAAGAGTAAAGCAGATCCTACCACTCCAATCCTATCTAACTCTCTACTATAGTCTCATCCTTCCCTTGTTTGATTATGGTGACATTGTTTGGGGTGATAAGAACAACTCCACTCTCATGTAAAATCTTCAGACTCTTCAAAATAAAGCTGCTAAGACAATTCTTGATCGCCATCCGCATGACTCGGCGTCCGAAGCTTTTGATTCTCTTGGTTGGAAACCACTGCATCTCAGGCGACGTTTCCATCGTTGTACATCGATCTTCAAGTGTTTGAATGGTCTTATTGACTTTGATTTGAATTTTGTTAGAAATAACTTAATTCATAATTACAACACGCGTTCCAAAGACGATTTTCATTTACCTCGCGTAAGAACAAACTAGGGCAAACAACGTTTTACCTGTCAGAGCGTCGTAGACTGGAACTCTTTAAGTCAAGATATACGTGACACCGCTGTACTTTCTTACTTTAAATCAAAGCTTAAATATGCATTTTAGTTAAACATGCGTTGTCGATTGGAAGTAGGTTTCTATTCTTATCTAGTTCTAGCTTAGCTATTTAATTTTTATTGTAATTTTTTTTGTAGCATATGCAGGGCCTCACTGAAGAGCACCTTTTGGTGAAGTGGGCTCCCTGTTAAAATATTTTTATTCTTATTACTATTATTATTATTATTATTATCATTATTATTAGTTTTATGATTATTATTATTATTATTATTATTATTTTTATTATTATGATAACTCGAGAAATATCGTGAGAAGGTAAATCAACATTCACATTGTCATTTTCGAGCCGGTTGAAAAAAACTCTTCCATTTCTTCAGACAGGTTTACACTCTGTAAAAATTAATAATAATTCAGGAGTGAACAATTACGATTCAGTCATCCTTTCCAAAATTTCTTGAAAAAGTTTTAAGTTTCTTTCAAAAGAGATACATGCCATCTCAATATTAGCTGAAGGAAAAAATACTCGTTTTTCTTACACAGTTATTTGCATTTTATACTTGGTTATTACAAACAAGGCGTGAGTAGTCCAGTGGTCAGTGCGCTGGACTCTGGGTCGGTTGACCCGGGTTCAAGTCCTGGCTGGGGCATGACGTTGTGTCCTTAAGCAAGACGCTTCACTCACATTGCTTCGTCTTCTCGGATACGACGTAAAGCCGTAGGTCCCGTCTCCTGCAGGGTTATGGGTAGGAGACGTAAAAATGTAAATGTAAACAAGCGAAATGACCCAAAGCGCTCTTCTATAAATTGATAAATGACACTTATTTGATTTGGTCTATTTGTTCTATTTCTAATGACTAAGAAAATCATCGGCTGTGATACTTTTCCAATCCACTTTCGGTTTATATTGACGCGCGTAGGTTGCCACTTATCTTAGACTTCCTAAAAAGTTTATCGACCGTTGAGCGCGAGGAAAAAGAATATTTTAGGGAGAGGCAAAATGAATTTGGTAATGAATGGTCCGATTTCCAAGCCTAACCCTTGATGATCTAATGATAGAAATAAGCGAAAGAAGTTTTACACTACGTATCGATGACGCCATATCATCATTTTCAAGTGAAAAGAGAATGAAATTTTTGACAACTTAAAATATACCGTGCAAGGCAATAAAACGTAAAGTTGCAAGTAAAAAGTGACAAATTGAAATAAAATTTGAATAAATAGTTTTGCGCGTATGGAGTCTGATTGTGCGTTCAAGCATGGCCTTTTCTTCTTTATGAATAACATTTCATAAATCAGACAGTCCAGTTTTCTGTTATACTTCTTTATGACGGAAAAGTTGTTGGTAAGGTCACCGATGGTTTCCAGACCGTGGTCGTTCTTTAAGTACTTGCCGATTGCTGAATAACGGTTTTGTATAATTTCGTTATCGTTCGAAATTAGGTAAACTGGAAAAAAAGAATGTGACTTCAGCATTGGACATAAAGAAGGAGCGACAGTTTTTGGTGACCTTTCCAAACACTTAAACTTTTTTTGGGAAAAAGAGGCTACAGAGGACCATTAAATAGGCTCTCTTAAATCCTCTTGTGCCTTGAGTGACAATAAAGACACGCAATTTCCATCATATTTTCTTTTTTAATTTTTTCGCGGCGTCACTGTCTCGCCAGTTGTTTCATTATCCAAGCCGACTTAGCGAGGGGTGTAATATTTGCAGGCTGTTCAACTTTCAGACCCATTCATGGTTTTCATCTCTCTCCAAAGATCGCACAGTTTCATAATAACTATCCACAGTCATAATTTGTGACAATTTTGATCCGGTGAAACGTAATCTGACGCAGACAAACCTAATGAAGACGAGCTACCTGTCCACACTTAACACAGGTGTGTCATTTTGTGTCAATTGTGAACAACAGTAGTGTTAATACTGCTCTTAAATGACAGGTTCGCCAGACTTCAATCGTAAAGTAGTCAAATAGGCAAATTTTCAGTCAACTGAACTGAGGTAGAGAACGGTGTGATCAACACCATTATATTTACGAAGAGGACAATAATCTCACCATACATGCAAAATAATCTAGTGAACTTGCTGTATTGCTGACAAGAAGCTTTATTTCGTCAACATGTTGAAAATGATCTACATGGAGTGTACAAGTGCCAGTTGGCTGAATAATGAATATTTCCTTATAAATTGTGCAAATAAAAGTAGGTTATAATATCGCTGGCAGCGCCCGTGGACAATAGGCAGCGCACCCTTTCCTCTGATTTGCTACCCGAGTGGACAAGATGGGCCCATCTTGCCTGCTCGGGACTGTCCACTTTGATACTGCGCAAGAATCAGACTTCCAAAGCTTGTAATTTTTTAACTGCGTCTCGGTCCATAAAAACGCAAAAAAGATTTCGGCCAATATCCAGCCATCTTGACCAAACAAAGCTGGCTAATTATGCACATATATTATGCTACTCGCATTTCCCAAATTAGGTTCGATTATGAGAATTATGCTACTTCTTGTCAAAGTGCGCATTCAAAAACAAAACGAAACAATTTCTAATTACATATCTATTGTAAATAATGCATGGTATCTTCTTTATCTGAATCACAACTGCACTTTTAATACTTATAGGTTATCTCATTACTAGCGAGAGTTTGCCACTTAGAAATTTCATATCTTTCAATTTTTGATAGCTTCGAACCGACTTGGGTTGGGGAAATGCTTTCATTAAAAATGGTCAGATCACGAACTCAGATTGTACACGATGAGAAATTATTCTTATGCTATACGAATGAATAATGGACTGAAAAATAAAGTTTTGACAAACATCTTGTTGAAAATAAACATCATAACATTGGAATACAGACGCTCTAAGTTTTAAATGTTATTTAATCATCGCAGGCAAATAATAGTGGCCATAGCGATGTTCAGTTCACAGATGCGTTCTATGAGCTATGATCAATTGAGGTCGGGATTTCCTGCTCATGGATAGTTATGATCATCTCTTCTTTCATTCGCTGTATCTCCACTACAATTAAACCTTTGAGTCTCTCCTCCATGTCGTTTACATATTGCATCATGTCAGCCATGTTCTTGTCGAAAGGATTCTCAGATGCGTCATTACGGTGTGGAAAATCTACAAATAAAGTAAACTTTATGTGTTTTTCACTGCTCATTTATTTATCTGAATCATGCATTAATGATCACGAGCTTGAATTGGTTGTCAAAGAAGTTCTATCATGATCCGAATACGTTCAAAGAAAAAACCAGTTAGGATCAAGAATCAAACGGATTGAAAAGGAACCTTTTTCTCTGCCACTAACACGCAAGAAATTTTGAAAATTATCTCTATAACGAAAATTTATCCCGTCATTAAATTTGACATACCTATCGTATGACCTTTGGCTCGCTACAGAACCTCGAAATGCTCAATCTCACAAGATATAGTAGTTACTACTTAGAAAAGGAAGTATTTTGCTTGGGTTAGGAAAAAAATACTACATCATTGTCAGGCGTCAATACAGATCCTTATCATATATGCCTTCTGTTGCTGCGTTCACCCTTGCTTGGTAACACTTAGTGTAGACTTGGCATAAGATACCGAGAAACACCAGCCCGAGAAATATCGCCAGAAGGTAAATCAACATCCACGTGGTTATTTTCGAGCCGGTTGAAAAAAACCCTTCCATTTCATCGGAAAAGTTTGTGCTCTGTATTTTTTGAAAAATTTTAATCTTTCATTGAAATGGATTTCATGCCATCTCTGAACCGTTGTTGGAGGAAAACATGCTTGTTTTCATAACACAGATGTGATCTAAATTATTAGCAGCAATAAGCGCTATTTTGTAAATTGATAAAAAGCATTAAATTAGTAGACTACAGGCAGTCCCTTCTTTTCAGCGAATTTCGTCGCGCTTGCTAAAAAAAAATCAGTGAGGTCGATGCGCTGCATGAGTGAGGCGCTCGAAAAGTAGGACTTCGCTGGTCTATTACTTTTGTTTGTTATTGTTAGTTCCACTAGAACGATTTGGTCTTTCGTTCATCCTTTGTGATAACTTTTCCAATCCACTTTCGGTTTGTAAAAATTGGTGCATGTAGGTTGATATTTGAGGGAAAGGAATATTTGAAAGTATAAGGCAAAGTGAATTTGGTATTTTTTGAGCCATTGGAATAAAACACCTATTTCAGTCTAACGTTAACCCTTGGTGAGCCTACTGTCTGCAAGATGTGAAGCCTTATGAAAACTAAACTGAATCAAGCAAAATTACACTGGACTTCTATCTGAACGGCACATGACAAAACCAGAGGATGGTTGATGAAAAAACTTACGCTTAGCCGTACTTCTGCAGGGATGAAATGGTCTTTTGCAGTGTCCTGAGAAACTGCAACCATATCCTGTGAAAGTGCTGTTATGGCCTCCCCGCACTGGGACAGCTGTGCTTTTCTCACAAATTGTTCCTCCTTGGAATAATTGGTTTTATTTGGTGACCTTGTTGAAGGTGATGTAACGTCATGGCTTGCATGCGCCAAATGATATTCCATTGCGTAATCTATGTCACGAATAATTCGAACTTCCCTGTTTTCTTTCAAACCAAATTTATCCAGAAAGTAAAACGCATTGTTGCAATCCAACAGTACTCTTCCAATTGCCCCTTGGGTAAGGCCTTTATGCATTTCTTCAAGAGAATCATATTCTGTGGATTGGAAATTCTTGATTAAATTGTGATACCGAAGGTGAATGGTTCAAGGAACTAACGTTTTTTGTTTATGAAAACTAATCCCGCAGATCGACGCAATAGTAGCTATTCTTGACAACCTGATCATGGTTGACGGTACAGTTGATAATGATAGAAACAAACCAGTATGAGAATCTTGTTCTGCATTGTAAAACGTTCCAAACCCCAAACTTTTCTGATTGCTTAAATTATTATCTTTAATTCTATAGGCGGTTTCAGTGGTTTTCCTTTATACTATGTTCATTACTACCAACATGTTTACGAACTTAACTTGTTGTTTTAATTTATACAATATTTTGGGCAACCATGACGAGTATAAAATTATGGTCTTGCGTGTCTTTGGTGTGACTGATGGGGGAACTGAAATGATATTAAGTAATTAGCGTGGCATCTTGCTATAATTCTTGGCTTTACAGCTCATTGGTGTTATGAATAAATTATCTCTTACTGATGATCTTTGCATGAAACTCCTCAGCAGCTATTTGTGTCGCAACAAAAGGTGCAAAGACACCAACCTGTAAGTAAGTTGATACCAACAAAGATCTCGGATATTCCTTATTGGATACAACAGGGGAGCTAATTTATGCTACATGTATGTAGATCTTAGAGAAGATTACAAATAGTACATTTATACAAACGCCTTTTTATTAAAGCCGTCTTCTTTTTGGTAAGGCCTATGATGAAACTTTTTTTTCTTTAAGACGCACCTCTTTACCAGCGATTTCTTTGCACGTTGTTCCATCAAGAGCGGCTTGCATGGAATTTGCTATTAAGCCTGTGAACACAGATGATGCCAAACATACGGCCAAATAAGGACTTTGGAGTTACGTCACCAAACCTAATCAGGAAGGATTCATTATAAAAAGTCAGTACGTCATGGCCAAAATAGTCGCTTCCATTGCAATTACAGATAGCTTAAACAGAATTGAGTACCCCACTGTGGTTAGGGAAAGCACTGCCCACCAAAGTCCTTGAGTTGCACCAGCTGTAAGCAAAGGTGAAAACTGATCTCTGTTAACTCTGCGTTCCTACAATCAGGAGAGAAAAGTGGTGAGGTGCACATTATTATGACAAGTAAAGAGAACTCAAATTAATTTTCCCAACACCAGCTGCACCACTTCTAAGAATTCTGCTGTGTCCCATTGTCCACACCGTTGACACGTGTGGCTATCCCAAAATGTATTGTTAAACTCAGATCATTTGAATATCGTTCATCGAAAAAGGTCGGTGACCTGACTGTATAACGGTTGAGGCGCACACTATCATGACAAGTAAATGAAAAAACCGTTAGACCACTTGACACATGTGGCCTATATGAGCTTATGTGGTACAGGATAACAAATATGATCCACGTTCTTACCAAGAGCCAAACGAGTACTCCTGAAATGCCCGGCAATAGCATCATACAAACCAAAATTGGCCATTGTGACGTAATAGATACAAACAGCTGTTTCTGTAATTCCTCTTCACACTGCTTTAAGGTTGCTATCAGAGAAATGCCATATGACCCAAATGCCCGGATCATCGTAACGTTAGGCTGACCATTTATACTTATCTTGGACTTAGTTTGAAGGGGGAAAGCGAAATCCACTTGCTTGTTTTTGATCAGGTTTACTATTTCGTCTTGACTTTGCACAAAGATGACATCCATATAGCAAGCTATTGGATCACCGGATTGTCGTCCAAAGTAAGCCATGTCCACAAACCATTGTATGGTGTAGTACATAAATCCTTGATGAAAACTACTGTTAGTAATGTAAGGAGGAAAGTGTAGCAAAGCAACTTTGAACTTGCACTGTGTATTTAGTCCAGAATTCGTGGACAATTTTAAGCAGAGTGATAGAAGAAAAATAAGGAGAAGTTTCATATTTGTAAGTCTGCGTGGCTCCAACCTGTTGGGAAACGTTTTTCAACAATTGTTTATACAAATATACATAGAATACGAGGTACCCGCAAAATTTGATAGCGTTGAGCGACTTCAGAAGTTTTGAATAGTCTGAAAATCTGCAAGAACAATTCTCTCAAAAAACGCCCGCTTGAATTTCATAGCATAACCGACTGATGAAATCGAGCAACCAGAGCACTGATATTTGTTCTGTTGCACTTCGTAATAATTGTCACATTAGGTAATACCTTTCGGACTTTGTAAGAGACTTGTTGCCCTCTGTAACAAACTTGTCGTTCTTTGTAACACCCGTCCTTGCAATTGTTAAGGGACACTAGTAATAAAATCGCCGCTATTGACTGATGTCTATATTTCTTTTGTTATTATGCAGCACGGAGTCCGTCATTGTTAATCACAGTATTCACAGCTGGAACAGATTAGGTCTTCACTCATGGTCGAATGAGAGACTCAGGTTCAAAATGAGTGCCAACAAAAATCGAAAAAAGGAAATTCAAATCATGTTGACTCTTGTAAAATCGGCGCCCTTAACATGCTATATAGGCTAGTCTCTTTTTAATCTCTTTTCTTTTGACAGCACCCCACTGAGCTTTTAAAGATTTTACAGTTTTTCACAAAGACATGTAACCAAATTAGTTCAGCCGATGACTTGTACATCACACGCTGTCACCGCTTCCAGCCTGCTCGAGTTGTTTTGTTAACCGCATATAACATACTGTGAAAACAACTCACTGTTTTATAAAGTAGTTCCTATAGTCTTGAGGCCAGCTGTTTGGCTGGTTTTTCCTGATTAACAAAGGAAATAACTGCCAAACTTTCTTTGATAAAATACACTGTTTTTTATAATTGTAGATTATTGCTTCCTTGTATTAAAGCCGAAATCTTCCACCTTAAACCGTGTTGGCAATTACTCCTAGAACACAGGGTGAATAGCAGTAAAAAAAATATCTTAGAACTCTCTGCTTATCGAAATCTGATACTTCTCGGTCCGTAAAGAAATATGAATTACGCTTATTTCTAGAAAATGCATTTCATCTTTTCACTTTCCCATAAGAATAATCGAAATTTGCAATAGTTTAGTAAATGACATGATTGAAACAGCGTCGTAGTTATCGCGATAAAAATAGAAAAATTTTAGCTCGTTTGTCGAGTAAAGAAGGTTGCTCTTTATTATGAAAAGGGCCCGGTAGAAAGGAAAACTTGTACACATTCGCCCATGTACAATACAAACAGGCCGCTGGAACTCAATTTCACCAAGAAATTACGACCATTTGGAGAATTTGTTATTATGACCGTTGCAGGCTTTGGAAATTGATATAAGTTGTGTTTTTTGTTGCTTATGTTCTCCATAAAGAGTCAATTATTCCACCTTAGTGGTGCTATCCTGTTATCAGACTAATTTCGATGCTAAAGGAGTACTGAATACAATCACAAAGGGGTGGATCTGGTGGGGGGGGGGGGTGAGGAGAGTGTGCCCCCATCTTCGCTTAGAGGACCTGCGAATTTCTAAAAGAACTAATATTCCTCTTCGAAAAGAAAAAATGTTGTTTTCGATGTTGAAGTACAACATGAGACGACCTTGAGGAATTTTATGTTAAATGCTTTAAAAATGAAGGTATAGCAGTAAAGTATCGAGCACTAGCCCTTCTTTTATTCGATTTATGAGAGCAGATAATCTGCGTCCATCTTTGCCTGATGTCATATTCGTGGGTTTCTTATGGACCATGCCATGCTTGAATGCGTACGGCCACGCCACGTCGCCACGTTATCCGTAAACAAATAGAACGTAAGCCTTCCTCGACATTTTCAGCCCTTTTCCTTTATTGTTTGACAATCATTTTCTAATTAGCTTTTAAATTTAGCACCAGTGTCTCAATAAAAGTCCAGGATATGTCACTGAATTCTGGGTGACAATCTTTATAAGTAATAAAGATTGTCGGTGGAAAATGTCGTTCGAGATCAGGAGAGTGAAGACAAATCTTGCCGTCTGGAAAATCAGATGCCATCTTCATGGCACATAAAACCTTCAGTGGCATTCAGTTATTCATCTCTCCAAGAATTCAAAATTCATCTCGGTTTTTGTTTTTTGTTTGTTCTTTTTCCCAGAGGATGAAAAACTTCGTCAATACGGCTACACGGGTGACAAAGTCTGTGATTTTGTCACGAAAAGTTCAACTCATTGAACTTCTCGCGATTTTTTCAGCGATGTAGTAGCTGTCGCCATCGCAGCAGTTGCGCGAGGGTGGCTACACGGCTGATTTGCACTGCGCGCTGGCGACGCGACAAATTTAGAAAAAATTGCATCACCATCGCAAGCAAAAAATCGCTCTTGTTGCTGCGGCTTAACATTGTGAGATGTGGAACCGGGCTGCCCGTCATTTTCACGGAATGAGTTTAATTCAAACAAGTTTCATTCGTGACCATTCACACTGATTCAAATTTCATTTGGTTTCACCACTCTTAGACAGTCTCTCAGTTGCGTCATTCTGTGTCTTGACCAACCCTCCCTGAGTAGCAAGTGACCTTGAACGAAAAGTAACTCCCTCCTCCTCCCCAGGGTAAGATTTGACATAAACGCGCCTTCGCAAAATATTTAAATTTCGCGCTTGTGCAGTAATCGGCTATGTTCGAATTTACCTCGTAAATTTTGCTATTGTAATGGTAGCGAGTTTGAATTTCCCTCGTGAATTAATAAGTCATTGTTTGGCTCTAAAGCTATTGTTTCAAAATATCCTTTTATGGCCATTATTGAGACACTAAACAAAGGGTATTGTCTTTGAATTTGATCAGCTTTTCTTGATACGCGGCTTTTTCAGCAGCTCATGTGATGTTATTGCTTATTCTAAAGCTTTTTCCAAGATATTGCAAAATTGAAAATAGGTTGAGCCATAGACCAAACTTGAATTAAACTTCCCGGACTAGTAAATTAAACGTTTTCCTTCAGTAAAATACAATACTTAGATAGACAGAATGCGATATATATTTATTCAGCTAACAACATTCAATTTTTTAGCCGGTAAGCGAAATGGCGTAATATTTACAAGTTTTAGACTAATTTTAACGATATGCTTGGTTCTTAAAAACTATTATGGAGGATGCAATTTAAATTATTAATTAGACGCTAAGTGTTTTCTTTCTTTAAGACTTGTTTTATGTAAAACTAATATTTACTAAATGAAAATATAAAAAACAGTGTTCTCATATATTTCAGGTTAACATTAGGAATTTGCCTTTCTACTCATTGATGGAATCAAAGAACGTTTGATGGAATCAAAGAACAGGACCAGTGATTTCGTTTTGTTTTTAGGCTTACATTTCTTCATGAAAGCTGGAGAATTTTGTCCAAAATAAAATTAAAAACTATGCATTGACTATATTATTTTCTCTGCTTGATGGCAGTCAATTATATCACAACCATTCTTAAAGGTATGAAGCTTCGCAGCGCGCTGCGAGCTCCGCTATTATCTGGCAAACTAGACAATATAGTGGAAGGTATTAGTTAAACAAAAATACAATTGCCGAATAGCGATTTAAAGCCATCATTTTAGGAAAAATCCTTTAAGTTATGAAACGTTGAAGTAACTTCAAGGGATTGTATAGAGACCATTTTATAGCTGATAAAATTTGATAATTGATGAATTAATCCGGTATTGCTTTGGTTTTACTTCACTTTGCTATATGATTGGTCAAGAAAACTTGCACCATCCTCTAAACCAACGCTCTAACCAGTTTGCTTGTTTTCACTTAGAGTTCTTATTGGCTAATGATATTGTAAACATTTGTTCTGATTGGTTGCTGAGAATACTTTGGTTTTGATTTTTCAACACACAGATAACTGCACTATGTACAAGACATCAATCAAGATAGTGAACCCTTGATTTTGTTGGGGACACAGGAAAAGATACCAGCCCTACTATTTTGTAAGATTAAAACTGACCATCCTTGGCTCCACAAAAATACAAATTATAGGGAGCTAGTCATGGTACTGCTCTGCATTTCAAGTTGGAGTTTGTATTAAGAGATTCTTTCTTGAGCTAACATTATCTGCCACCAATAGAATACTTCTGAATATAAGGAGGCAATTACATAAATTCTTATCAAATTGTTCCTTGACTAGGTTTCTAGAGACCCAGTAAAATTTGCTTTTTCGATAATGCTTGAAATTTCATGGATTAACTTATCTAGTTAATCAGATAATCATAAACTACATAGTTTAATATATATGTACACCTTATTGTAATGAAACTGTCACGGAGGAAAAAAAAGGAAGGAAGGGGAATTAGGGAGAAAGTAAAAAGTACTGGACCTTGGTAACAAATGTCTCTGTTTCAAAACAGGGATCGCTTCAAGGCCTTTGATTAAAGAATGATACATGTCGAATGAAACTTATTTCATACGAAACATTTGCATTTTAGCTCACTTTAAAAGTGAGGGTTTTCAAAATCGAAAATAGCTTCTAATGTGTATGTAAAACGTCAGGTGATTGTCACAAATGATGTCACGATGAATTCTCCCACTCAAACGAATACGTCTATATGACGTTATTATTCATAATTTACAAACTGAGCTCAGAAGAATGAGCTTAATTGAGATAAAGTTACTTCAAACGTCACAATTTCTGGCCTTATTGCATCAATGCTGAATCAAAGGTCAACTCATGAGGTTCATCATTGTCCTGGATTAAAAGAGCCTTAGCAAAGTCTTCTTTTGTCTTCTGCAAGTCATTAGATAATTCTCTAAGTCTGTTTTCAAAACTCTGAAAATTCTCCACCACGAATCTCTTCCTGTTGAAGTGGCCTGGATGATCTTCCTCGCTTCCTTGGTCATTCTTGTTTTGATCTGAATAATAAAAAAAAGATGGCTCTGTCGATGTGTCACTTGGCGAAAACAAATTTTGTTTGGGAACGGTCATTGCCTATCACCTAGTCTGGGGAGGGGGGAGGGGGATTAGGGTAGTTAGGGGGGAAGGGGGGTTAGGGTAGTTAGGGGGGAAGGGGGGTTAGGGTAGTTAGGGGGAGGGGGGTTAGGGTAGTTAGGGGGAGGGGGGTTAGGGTAGTTAGGCCGAAAGATTTTGATTGTGTCACAATGTACCTGATCCCCCATGAAGCTACATGGTATTCTGATGATTCTGCCTTATTGGTAGTTAATTTTCTATAGTTCCCCATTTAAACTCCGTTAGAAACGACTGATCCCCTCTCTGTCCCCCTGAAAACCATTTCCCCCAAGATCCTCTGACCCACCCTCCTAAGGCGGTAAGAAATGTCTGGTCCCATATGACGGTTAAAGCCAGAATGGAAGAATGTCCTCAAGGGTGTGGTACTTTTTCCTGCTCACCACAAGATTGAAAGAATTGAAGTGATATATTTGAAATTGCTGCCACAATATTTCAGGAAAGTTTCAACGATCTGATATTCAGATGTTTATTCTTCCCTGGCATATCATGATTATGTAGCTAACGGTTAGTGAGGGGACACTGTCACGCATCATTAAACAGAGTGTTTCGTCGCATTTTTAAAAGGGCTTGATGGAGCAGTTCATCCAGAATTCAGAAATTTAAAAGGAACTCGACATATTGAATATATGCATAGAAGAAACAGAGTAAAAACCTAAAAATGGGTAATTATGAGCAAAGTTAGGTTCCTTTTGGGTTGATTTGATGAAACCTTGCAATTATCCTTTAATGTTATGAGAATTTACCCTTGCCTACCTAGA
Organism: Stylophora pistillata; assembly: GCF_964205215.1. Lineage (NCBI taxonomy): Eukaryota > Metazoa > Cnidaria > Anthozoa > Scleractinia > Pocilloporidae > Stylophora > Stylophora pistillata. Next base: position 21,455,446 of record NC_142531.1, on the reverse strand, counting down.
GCTTGCAGCTCGCCATTTTAAAACTGAAAAGCTCCCCGGTTACAAAACGAGAATTAGGCCCGTGAAGATCGCACCTCAATATGTTAGCTCGTACCAGGTTCTCGCTCGGAGAAGATGCGCCTCCCTTTTCATTATTTACCCAATTTGATGATATATCCCTATAATCCTTTCGTTCAGAACTTTATTCACCGTAGTTTTTGGTGAGCATGTCAACCTTAGTTGTAGGGTAGAGCAAGGAAAATTTAAATCAAAACAAAATAACAGGGGCTGAACTTACTTTTCCTTTTTAGAATAGCGGAATTACAGGAATTCAAGCCCTCCCAAAATATCCCGATGATGACAAGTCCAAGGAATATCCCGAGAAGACTGAATAAAATAAACCGGGTCATTTCTGAGCCACTTGAGAATAAACCATCCATTTGATCAAACAAGTCAGCAGTCTAAAAAGAAAATACATTAAGATTAAAGAGAAAAATATTCATCCCCTTAAAATAATTTTAAAGCATAAGGGTCGTATTTTGCTTTCCTAGAGTTATGCTGTATCTCTCGTTCTTCTAGATCAAGATTAGACGAATTTTCATATACTTTGAAATGCAAGGATTGTTGCGGGAAAATTGGAGGATGGAAACATGACCGATAGAGATCTGTTGACAAGAGCAACTCAGCCCCTGCCATTTCCATATTTATTAGGTACGAGAATTTTGGGTAAGGGCAAGGTAACAACTTCTACCTGATAAATTGGAGTATTCTCATTTCTTGTTTGCTGGATAATGTGTAGTCCCTTCGCAGCCGTCTTTCGGGATGTCACGGGGGGCGTTGCAGACATCCCGAAAGACGGCTGCGAAGACTAGATAATGTGTGGATATTAAAGGAAGATGTTAAATATCTGTATGTTAAATATCTATATGTTAAATATCTATATGTTAAATATCTATTTGTTAAATATCTATACGTTAAATATGTATATGTTAAATATGTATATGTTAAATATCTATATGTTAAATATCTATATGTTAAATATCTATATGTTAAATATCTATATGTTAAATATCTATATGATAAATATCTATATGTTAAATATCTATATGATAAATATCTATATGTTAAATATCTATATAGTAAATATCTAGATAACTGCGAAATGAGGTGTTCAGCTCTGCAAGCTTTCTTTCATCAAAAGTTGGCTAGAGCTATCTCAAAGGATCCTCAAAATCCTGCTCGTCAGTTTAAGCCGTCAGGCGACGAAAAACTTTTGAATCCTCGCGCGTCAAAAAACCTGACGCGAAAATCATATCACTCTTGAGTTTCGTGATAATCTTTTTAAAATTCACAAGTGTTTGAGAAGATTACCTGCAGTTCTGCGGGTATCAGATTCTCTGAAGCCTCATTACTCAGTGCACGCAAATCTGTGGAATCTTTTTTTATTGCTGACCCACATTCCACTATTGGTCTTTTTTTGGCAATTTCTGTATCGGAATCGTTTGTAATGTTCACTGATCCTGTGTACACATGCGCCATGTAAAATTCCATCGGATAATCGATATTGCGAATCATACGGATCTGCCTGTTTTTTTTTAGTCCAGATTTATCGAGGAAGTAAAATGCAGTGTTTCGATCCACAAGGACTCTTCCGATTGTACCTTCGCTGAGCTTTTCTTGCATCTCTTCCAGGCTGCTAAATTCTGTAATATCAAATATTTCTGGATCAGTTCAGTTACATGGGAGGTCACTTTAAAATATTCCCTTGCTAACTGAAATGCATTCGTAAGAAACGCACCCCTCATTCTTTTCCAAGCTGATAGTTAGTGTCTCTGATGTGCATCTCGCTTGTAAGGGGGAGAGGGGTCTGCTTCACTGACCTGTATTTCTAGTCTAAGGAATATTTAAATGATATGGGACGACTTTCCCCTCGGGGTGAGGTAAAAAACCTCCCCTTTCCCCTCCCTCTCATAAAGAGGCGAGTGTGCCCCCCCACCCAACGTATTAAATACTGTGACGTTATCAGGTACACGCTGAACTATCTTGAGTCTTCCGGTGGGACTGGAATCAGGAACGCATGCGTAATTCTCGTTAACCGAACATGGCATCGTCAAGTTAACTGGACGAATGATGAGGGAAGACAGAAGCATTTGTAAACTTTATTTTTAAACGAATGTTGTCAGTAGAGATAACCTCAGCAAAAATTGTTAGTTACCAATTATCACTGCGTCGTATTGCTTTGCCACTAGTTGCGTCTCTGTATTTTTGATAAACACTCCAACCTAAGGTAAATGTCATTACATCAGATTAAAAAAAGACAGTTTTTAGTTTCTCTACCCACAAGTCCATCGGCAGAAGGCCTTGCGCATGTATTGCGTGTGGTCACCCTTTTTTCCTAATTTCTCCCCCTCTAACGCGATCACTTCCTTCAACCCTTTTGCTATTAAAATAAAACAGTTAGTAAATACTCCCATGCCATCAGTCAGTAATCGATAGGTCCCAAGTGCGCGTATGATTGCTTTCGCAAATAATGGGAAAAAAAAAGTCAAACTGCACATAGAAAAACTTACGAGGGCCTGGTAAAGACTTGTGCATTTGTCAACAGATAGACGACAATAAAGCTCAAAAGATTTGATTTTCTTGTAAAGTATAAATCATCTGCTGTCTCAAAATTTCTGCTTATTTTTGGGTGAATTGCGTGATTACTCCGTGAGTCATTCGCTTGAAATTTGCTAACAATTAATAAGTATACAGTTAACGAGATTCTAGAAAGATTGTGGAGTGATTCTGTCAGCAAAGAGGGTATTTCTAACGATGGATTTTACGAATAAAGTTTTGGAGGCTTTTTGCAACGGGTCAGACCATGATGTTAAACGCACAGGGGTGGCCCACTCTGATAAGTTTCGTATTTCTTCCTTTCTTTATCTTTGAGTTTGTGTATACATTACGAGCAGTCTCCAATTTTCGGAAATGTCCTTCGCACGAGTCAAAACATATCAGCAAACAAAAAACAGAAATTGATGATGGGAAATGTAGAAGTGATGCACGGCTCAACGCGCTAACATCAGCTTTTTTTTCGCAGATTGTTTTTCATATTCGGGTGCGACGGACTACGCTGAGAGAAGGGAGTAGTCGCATTCTAGCTTGTGTGAGGTAAGCATCCACCTTGAAGGATATGAATTACCAACTTGTCTCAAATTCATAGAAATAATAAAATGAGTTGCTAAGCAAGGGTAATAACACCGGCAACACTGTCAAATCCATATATATATATATAACTAACTGCAGACAGTACTGTTTCGGCCTTCTGGGCCTCATCAGTGCAGTTTTTTTGTTTTTCAGGCGCCCCCGGCCACGGACCCTTTAGTGCAATGGTCAGTGCTGCAACGGCCGGACGACATATATACTTAACGGAACCGGAGTGCAATGGTTCCGCCGAGTAACGCCTGAAGGAGGGTACACCAGTACGCCAAAATCGCCCAGGAATCGAACCTGGCCCCCCGGAAGCGCTCCCCGCCCAACGGGGCACCTGAACAGTCGGGGTGTGCAAGGACTGCTGTTGGGTAACGAGTCCCATAATGCAGAGAACTACATGCTATGAGACCCTAACCCGCGTCAGGTAAGTGCAGTGCTAATGCTAGGATGGAGGAGAACCAATATGGTCACCCCAAACGATCCAACCTTTGTGGTATCGTCTAAGCCATGCCAGAGTGCTCAAACTAGAGTACACTAGCGAGCATGCGCAATTGCAGAGCAATGACTCATCCTAGTTAGAGTGCTCAATTTGGACATGAAAGCAAAGCTTTGTATGCCAAAGAGCTATATCTATATATAAATACTTTTGACTTCATTCTTTTACACTCACCTCTTTGCCGCTGATATCTTTGCATTTGGAACCATCCATAGCAGTGTTCATAGCATTTGTGACCATAGCAGTGAACAGCGACAACATTATCGCTCCAACAAGGATCCAAATTATGCTAAATAACCGTCCGGGAATCGACCCTGGTATTTTGTCACCATACCTTAAAATGAAGACGAAAATGAGTGTACAGTGGCAGATTCAGGGAGAGGATCCAGGGGTTTGGACTTAAGAAGTACTTAAGAAGCCAGTCTCAATTCACAGTCAATAGGCAGTCAATTCTCTATGGTCCTGCATTTAAACTCTGAAAGTGACGACTGATATTCATATTCCCCCTTTTCCTCTGAAAACCATGTGAACACCCCCCCCCCCCCCCCGCTGCCCAATAAAAAAAAAGATCAGCTGATCCTCTGCCTTAGGTGATGAATAATGACTGTTCCCTAGGTAGAAAAAACACATGACAATGTGGCACCAGTATTTTTGCTTATAAACCCGCAAAGTTTTTTTCAAACAAAAAAGTACAATAACTTACCCTACTGTTGTGAGTGATACCACTGCCCACCAAAACCCCTGAGGAGATCCAACTGCAAACGAAGGTGAAAAATACTCTGCATTTGTACCATGTTCCTGTAGAATTCAAAACAAAAGCATATTACATTGTATTAAAATTGATACTTCACGTCAGTCCACAAACCAAATTACTAAAATTGCAATCTTGAAAGGATATTACTACCATTTATTAAGCACAACGACTGTTAATTAACAAACATGGTCAATTACGGAATCAGACTGATTCATCATTGAATTCTCTCATGCATTACAGTTATCAAAATCATCAACTCGAAGTTTTTGTAATATTGAAATTTTTGAAACATTCAGAAATGTTTACTCGTTATAAGCACGTTTTCTAGGTCAATAATACTTACAAATAACCAAATGATAACCCCAGAGATTCCTGACAACAGTATGATACAAGCCAATATCGGCCACTGGGAAATAATGGAAGTTATCAACTGTTTCCGGGAATCCTGCTCGCATAACTTCGTGTTCACTATCATCGAACACCCGGGTGAGACAACTGCCCGTGAGAGCGTGACACTGGTTTCAGTCTTTAGCTTAGCTCTCACGTCAGGCAGAATAGGAAAAGCAAAGTCCACTCGCTTTTCTTTAATCAGTTTGATCATCTTGTCGTGGCCCTGTACAAAGATTGGATCCAGAATGCATTCATAAGAATCCGACTCCTTCTTTTCCTCCTTTCCTTGGAAACACTCGATATCTATAAAATCCTTAAGAGTTTTGTACATGAACCCTTTGTTTGACTTGTTATTAACTGGGTTCATTATGTAAGGTGGCAGGTCCAAAAGAGCCATTTTGTATCGACATTTGGAGTCGTTTGAATGTGCCTGACGGGGTTCACGGGTTTGTCGCTCTTGTCTGATCTCACGAGCTCGACGGACTAATTTCGATTTATGACTTGAATAGCTAGTGACAAGCAATGTGTCGAAACAAACCAGAACTAAGATGAATCCAATCGTGGCTCTGTACATATTGAATGCTGTGAATAAAGAAATTAGTGGTCAAAATTGAAATTGGACCCCGAGCTAGAAACGAAGATGGGAAGAAATAGCTTTCTTCGTAATTCAGTCTATTTAATAGTTTTCTTTTAGATTAAAGTATTTATGATATAGTGATAAAATCTCACCCGGTCTAAAAAAATAGTTAAAGTTTAGCTTTTTAGCCGCGTAAAATTACAGTTCAGAAATTGCTTCAACGTTTCCTGTTAAACTGCATATCGGGAGCTTTGGGTTTTTCCCACTTTCGGATTTTTTCGAAACCACCAAGCTGTTCTGTGGTTAGACGTGCCCTGGGGAAATTTTAACTGAATGGCAGGTGTCATATCAAAGAAAGAAAACAATGTCCTAAAAATCCATTGCCAAGAACCTCAAGACGAAGTCCAATATGAACAATAACAAACCACCCTACGTACCCGAACGGCCGAACCTCGTGAAAAAAATAATGAGCCGCAGAAAAATACCCATATGAATGTAATGTTAATGTTAATAAAGATGAACCGAATGCAAATCAGTGAAAGCAGCTCGCTATGCTAGAAGGCAGGTGTGAAATTCAGCTCTACCGTGTGTTCTGAAAAATTACCACAACAAAACCATCTTCAAGGGAGGGTTGAAACGAAAGCGAAACATTCACACCAGGACTTCACTAGTACAGATGTGGCTATTTTTACGCAAACTCGGGCGATGAGCGAACAAAATGAACAGAACCGGAGAATTTTGAAACAATTTTTAACAAAATTTCGATTAGGATGGTTGTCTGCAATCGAGAAAGAAATTGTTTGATCAACTTGCCATAGTACCTTTCGAAATAGAAACAAAGGCCGAAACATTGTTGCATGCGGCATATTAATCCAATAACCAACGAACCAATGTGGAAATTCTATTCGTAGTCTTCTCTTCCAAGGAAATAGGGCAGTATTCGAGAAAATACAATCTAAAATTCGTGGAAAAAAATGTCAGGTTTTAAGTAATGCGACATTATACTCACCTCCAATTCCCACTATTGACATAACTCACGCGATAAGAAGGCTTCCGAAGGTTGAAAAACTCCTCACTGGACGCAGAAAACAGGAAAGTCGAATCCAAATTAATTAGGACTTTCACTTACGAATTACTGAAGACGATAAAGACTGTGAACGAAGATTGTATCTTATAGAGTTGGGAACATGATTCATTAGAAAATAAATTACAGCGCTGATGGCGGTTAGCCAGCTGATATTCTTATGAAAATGATTATGACTACAATTTTCCTCCACTCTTGTCACTTGGGTACAAACAAAAAACAATTTGCAGTCCCGCTGGGTGTCCAAACAATGACCATCAGTTATGAGCTAACGAACACTAAAAAACGGACGGAAAAGATGGTGATAAATGATTTGTATTCCTAGTAGAAATGAAAACTGTGAGTTACTAAAAGTGCTTATGTACCCAATGACAGACACCAGAAAATGGAAAGAAAAAATTGAAGGTTGTTTATACTGACTTGAAGTGCGGGTGAACCGCTCTTAAAATAATCACTTTCAAAATATTGTATTCGTATTCGAAGGAGAAAGCGAGATTTCAGGGGAAAGTAGATATTTGCATTTTTCTTTTTGTACCATTGTGGTAAAATCTCCTTGAGGATTACAAAGGGAAGAGATCTGTTTAAATGTTGCGTTTTATTCTTTCTTAATACAAGTAAGCTGTATCGCGATTTTTTTTATAAATAACACTATTAACTCTGTAAAATAGCGACTCATGCAGTTGGAAAAATGTTGATCGTGTGGAATACTGAAAGCAGGAAGGCTTTAGAGATTCCACTTACCTCGACTTAATGCAAATGTAAAAGAGTTACATATTCGCTGAAGTTCAATCTTGTGTGAAGATATCAAACGCAGTGAAACTTAATCTCCCCTTTAACAAAAGACAACGATCTGTGAGTAATAATAAGTCAACAAGAGTCCTGAAACCTCACGGGGTGCAGCTGCCGATTACGAAATATGCACATCACTCGTTGGTCTATTGTTTCATGTATTCTTGGTTAACCACAAAAAGGATTTGTCTCTTTCGAATTGTCTATAAATTTATTGATTTATTTACTTATACTTGAGGCCTCCTCCTTTAACTATTTTTAGTTTCCCGTTTAAAACTAAATATTTGGGTCTGGGCTAGCAATTGGTAACTTCCACTAAAATTATCATAATATAAACGAATGCTCAACAAACACGAAATTTCAAAACATCGTTTTTATTTACAATTAATTGAAATACGATTTACAGGGATGAGAGTTGGGGGAGAAGTCGAAATAGTTTCCAAACTAAAGTCACGAATTACTAAACTAAGAATCTTTATACAAAGTTGTCCTTACTATTTAACAGTGCAACAAGATCTGTATTTCTTTTGAACGGGTAGACATATTCTTTCGTCATTCCAAAACTCAAGTTTATGCAAATATAGTCACGTAAAACGTGAGGGCTTACAGAGGCCCCTAGCAGAGATTTTAAGACTAGGTTTACACTAGAGGAGAGTTTTCCGGATTCGTAAATGTTTCCGGATTCATCAATTTTGGAGTATTCGGATTCGTAGGCGTGTACACTGAAAGGATATTCGGATTCCTGACCGTTTACACACAATGACAACTCCGGGAACATTCGAAATGGAATGGTTACCAAGCCGAGGGTTGCTTCGTCGTTCGATCAACAAAGTGAAAATATGCCTCCCAATAAAAGGCTAGAGTAGATCCAGATGTCACTGAGGCAAATTTGAGTTGGGCAGATGCCAAGCCATCTACGTCGTCGGCGATTAAGTGTGGCTGACGTTAAACTTCCTTGCAATAATAACTTGCGTTTCCTCAGAAATACTGCGGTACACGTGATAAAATTTATTGCCTGAACCTGCAACAAGATTAGGCAACCGGAGACCGCCAGCAATGTTAGCACCGGATCCTCCATTTTGGTTTCACCGCAAACTCAAAAGATTGCAGGCGGAAATAATATCCGGATTCGAGAAAAAAAGCGGTTACACGACAAAACTTTCCGGATTCAAAAGCTATCGGATTCAAAGTTCCCACTTTAAATTCCGGATTCAAAATCTCCGGAGACACGACCAAACCGGCGAGTTTTTATTTCGGATCCGTCCACTTTCGTGTAAACGGCAAAATCAATCCGGTACCAAAACGTTTCGGATTCATCACGAATCCGGAACAATTTCCTCTAGTGTAAACCTAGTCTAAGTATCCTGATTAAGTGTCGGTAGAAGTAATTTGGTAATTTCAATTACCATCATACTAATTTTTGATCGAAAAGTTCAAGGTCACGGAGTTTCTTTTTCATTCCTGTTAAGTCTGAGACATCCGGCGCATTTTACTTTATTCCTACCAAACAATAATTAAATAAGACTGAACAATAACTGAACTCCAAGACTGAAGTGAAGTCTCTCTTTTTTTCGTTACCAATATTTTCGCGGAGATTTAACATTCGCCATTTTACCCTAATTTGTCAATCCACGATTAATTTGTCAGGTACAAAAGCTGACCTAAAAAAATCTTGATTAAGGGAACCAATTATCTAATGTGCGACCATGGCCCCCGCAATTGATTCGGTTATCGACACTATTAGATCTAGAGTCTAAAAGCTATTTTCACCTTAATTAATAATAAGTGTATTTTTTGATCACTAAAAGTAAAGATTCTTACAATTACTTTACATGCTGTAAACAGTTTAGTTTTAAGTAGTAGACTGTTACAAAAATATGCTTCTACATACAGTCTTGCCTAAATTAAAAAGTATATTTATAGAAACACGAAAAATTATTGATCAAAGTGCAGGGTTTAAGTGTCACACAAGGATGCATTTGACAGACATACATCGACTGGATTGGAGCTCATTACTGTATGCAGCAATAACAGTCTGCAATGAATTAACTTGCGGTCCCTGGCTAACCTCGTATTCTCTCGAAATTAGCATTTCATGTGCAAGCTCTAAGTACACATATCTATTGGCTGTATACAATATCTAAAATTTTTGATCAACTTGTAAAGATTTCAGGATTAATGAAAGACCTTCGCGAACGATTAATTCTTAACCTAGAGTCTACAGTGACCAATTGCATCTGCCCTAGATAATATCAAGTGTGGAGGCGCGGTGGCCTCATGGTTGGTGCGCTCGACTCTGGAACGAGTGGTCCGGGTTAGAGCTCCAGCCGGGACATTGTGATGTGTTCTTAGGCAAGACACTTTACTCTCACAGTGCCTCTCTTCATCCAGGTGTTTAAATGGGTACCGGCGATTTAATGCTGGGGGTAACCCTGCGATGGACTGGCATCCCATCCAGGAGGGAGTAGAAATACTCCTAGTCGCCTCGCGCTACAGTAACCGGAGTTAAGCACTGGCCTAATGGGCCACTAGGCTCGCAAACAGACTTTACTTTTTACCTAGATAATGCCAAAGTCAGCAATTCTGAAAATCTCCCGAAATGTTGCTCGATCGCATGCTTTTTGCAAAAGAAATTGAGAAAGTGTCCAGCCAGAAGTTAAACTTAAATTTACTAGATGAAAAGAAGAGGGATCAAGAAAAACAATCCTTGTTGTACTATAGTTCTTATGATAAGTTCTTCCTTAAATAATTAAAAAAGGAATAAACTAGTAATTTACACTTCCAAGTTTGCACCACTCATTCTCAAAAGCTCGCTATTTGCAGTAATTGGGAAAATTTACTTCCATAGAGTGTGAACAAATACACCCTTAAGTTATCCTCCTGAATGGACGTGGTAGAGTTTACAATTAACAATGCGAGCTCTATCAACTTTGCAACGGAATGAGCGAAAAGTTAATAAACTTTCTTGGTTCGCTTGCTTCCTTTCTTTGTAAACGAAATATTGGTTTGGAAAAATAGTTTGTTCGCCTAAAATTAAAAGTACGGAAACTGAAAGGAAAGTTGAGACAAGGAAAGAAAAAGAATGCAATACAGTTCGCAATTAACAGGAAGGTTGTTGCATACTACTCGTATTGTTGTCCTATTCAGTGTGACACTTTCATCCTCTTTTTTTTCCTTTACTCAGGCTAAATATTGGGTACTGGCCATCGAAATCTAACATGAGCAAAATTCTATCGAAGTTTCCTTGTGGAAAAAATGTTCCTGTATTATAGTATTGTTTCAGTATTTTTACTCTTCCCATTCAGATCGAGCATATTATTAAAAAATGAGCGTTCTTTGGGTCTTGAGTATTCAGGACTGCCTACAGGAGACAAACCGTTCGCGGCACCTTCAAATTCTTCTTTTAGCTTTTGCAGATCAGACGTTATGTCTTTTAGTCGTTCCTCCAAATCCAGGAAGTTTTGCATCATGGACATCTTCCTGCTGCTGGGAATCAGTCCTGGAAAAACGATTGTAAAGAACAATTGCAGAGAATATTTAAAGAAATGGACCACCAAATAATCCCTGGACATATAGTTCTAGTCAGTCGTTTGTCTGTAAGCGAATATTCAATAGTTCATGGGGTCACCAATCGTTTAAATGACTTAATATTTGACTGACCAGCCAACCGCCGAATGAGCATTGATCTGTTTCGCGTAAAGAAGGTTTTCCACATTTATGATTAAAATCTGAGTGACGTGCTGACTGACTAATTGACTGGCTAATTGGATGACTGACTGGCTGATTGGATGACCGACCACCGACCGACTGACTTACTGAATGACTGACTGACTGACTGACTGACAGACTAACTGGCTGAATGACTGACTGATGGACGGACTGACTGACTGAGTGACCTCCTGACCAAGAGTCTAACTGACTGACAGACTGAAGGCGAGTTACTATTTCACTGCCTTTCATAATTACTGTCTTTTGAATTGAAAATTAAAGACTCGCACCAATACCATGATTTATACTAACTGAGATAGGAAAATGTCTTCAAAAGATATCCGTTTTATTTATAATCTGCAGGAATCTATGGTGATTTGATTTATAAGGCAGTTACCTTTTCTCTTCTTTCGCACTGTTGGCTTACAATTGGTGTAAACTTCCCATAGTTTACCCATGATTATTAATACAGCAAACATTCCCAATAGCGCAAACAAAATGTCCTTGGTCATTTGTGAGCCAGTGGAGAATAATCCTTCCATTTCATCGGACAAGTCCGCTGTCTGCAAGAAATAAATAAATTTCAAACTGTTGACTGCATCGGAATAACTGCTAAACATGAATAGAAAATGGGGCGTAGTAAAATATGTGTAATCCAAAAAATATCTACAGTACCTGCAATTCGGCTGGTATAAGATTCTCTTTGGCCGTGTCTTTTGCGACTGCAACCAAATCCGATGATAGTGCTTTCAGACTTCCTCCACAAGTTGAAAGGTTTTTTTTTCTTTGCAATACGTCGTCTGCGGATTCGTCCGTGTCATTCGGTGACCCCGATGGAGGTGGCATTACTTCATGGCTCACATGAGCCAGGTAGTACTCCATTGGATAATCAATGTTTCGAATCATTCGGATTTGCCTGTTTCGTTTCAAACCAGATTTATCCAAAAAGTAAAATGCAGTGTTGCGATCCACCAGCACTCTTCCAATTGTTCCTTGGCTTAGGTTTCTTTGCATTTCGTCCAGGTTTTTAAACTCTGTTGGTTCAAGTGTATTTGATTAATTTGTCAACGAAAATTCTTACATGAACGTTTTTTCTTATTTCTTTCACTCCGATGAGTGACAAGAGCGGAGGAATTTTTTCCTCAGAGTTTTGATACTTTCAGTCGGAGAGGTAAATGGAGGAAAGGAAATACTAGTTAGGGCATAATTAAACGCAACATTTAACAGTTAATATCATATAAAATGTTTGGTGGACAGCGATGAAAAATGGGAATTAGATCTGGGGAGTAAAATAGCTACCACCGAATTCACTAGGCGACTAACGCTTCGTGTGGATTTCTTCCAAAGGCAAAAGTTGCTGCGATTCATTTTACATCAGCTATCATTGCATCGCCTAAAACCAGCTTTGACTGGCGAGAAAAAAAGTTATATCGCAGCGCAAAGATTCTCTAAACGTTTAGAATTATCTAGGGAAGAAGACTCGAAGCGAAGAGATAGCGAATAAAGAAAGGTAGGAAAACGGGATCTTTCATTTCGAAACGTTTGTAATAAAAAAGACAACACAGTCCAGGGTAGATCCAGGATTTTTCTTAGGAGGGATGCAACCGTAAAGAATGGCGTAACTAACGGTTAACTTAAACAAATTTCAAAAGTGAACAATGAAGAAGAAAGCTTATAACTATGAAAACAACGTGATGTGAACTGCTGAGAATACATAGCAAACTATTCGGCAGACTTTGTATAATCGCAAAGTTATATTAGATAGCTGGTTATCTAATATAACTGGTTATCTAATATAACCCTTCCTTCTACCTCCAGATCTGCCCCGCCAGTCGAATGATACCTGCATATGCGAAATATGTTTGGAGTTAGAGAGTATTTCAAAGCTTATTTCTTCACTTTCGTGGTCGTCCCTGCAGGAAAGTGCTCATGCACCACGCTATACCAGGACATTAAAACAAACATAAAATGAGTTACTTACTGATAAAGTCTGCATCTAGCTCCTTAGCGACTATATGTGTTTCAGGATTCTTGTTTGACACACCCACCTGACAAGTAAATTGAGATGCGATAAATTTTTATGTGCCAGATTGGCCTCACAAATTTTGCTAACGTAATTTTTGCCATAATTTGAAACAGAATTTAGGCAATTTTTTATTTGGAAAATCTGTTGAAATTGCTTAACGTGAATTTCACTCTTCAATACAACTTGCTAACTTGGTTTCGGGAAGCTCAAAATCTCTTTCTGCTCCAGGGATCATAAAAATATTTATGTTTTCAGTCATGGCCATTCTCATCTATTTCATTCATCCAGGGACCTGCTGTTATAAGTCCGATTAGCGTTAACCCAGGGTTAATTTAATCCGGGTTTCTTTATTCCTTTGTTCAAAAGCATTTTATGAACAATTTTCTTTCTTCTTTTAAGAGCATCTAGTAATTGTAGACAAAAAGGATTATACTGAATTTTCTTTTAAGGCTTTCAGATCTGAAATAAGATTTCAGACTAAAACTGGGTTATCTGAACCCAGCTTGGACAACCAGATCCTGTAGCTCAAAGGTTTAATCTCCTCATAAGGTCATTTTCCTTGGTCTATTTTTCGTTGTTCCTGAGTTCGATCGTTGAGGATAGAATGAAATTTATTTGCAATGTAAGTTTTTTCAGGGCAAAACCCTTCGAGGCTTGGTCGAGACAACTCGAAAAATGTAGGGAATCTAAGTTGAAACGAGGAGATTAATGAAACATTTAACCCCTACGAGAGTCCAGCATCAAGTTTTCCCTTACAATATCACTCCTGAAGCAAACATTAAGGTCACGAGAATAAAGGAAATGACCACCAACTTAAGGAGCTCTTGATTGTTTAAAAAATTGTCCCCATCAGCACCTTAAGAAATTCGTAAAGAACAGTATGGAGCATATGCATACTGTAAGATTGCAAAGGGTTTAAGGCATGCGTGTTAGGGTTACTTACGTCTTTGCCACCAATGTCCCTACATCTTGTACCATCCAAGGAAGCTTGCATAGCATTCGTAAATAAGGCGGTGAACAACGATAGCATTATCGCTCCTATCAGGATCCACATGATACCAAATGCACGTCCACAGAGGGTTTTAGGCGTCTTATCACCATATCTAATGAGACAAAGATTCAAACAACTCCGCACTTTTAGGATAGTGTGGTAAGCGTATGAATTATGAATGGATGCTTAAATGATCACTCCACCGACGATGGAGCTTTTCAGGGTCAATACGAAAGAATAAATAAATGAGTGGATTCATGAATATCCCAATTGGCAGGAGGCTGATCATTTGGCTTTATACAAAGCGCAGCCAAGGAGTCGAACTCGGGGCAACCTAGAGACAAATTTAGGGGGTAGAGGGGTGGAGGACTTAAACCTGATTCATATCCAGCATTCTTAACACTAGTCCAGACCGCCTCCCTCCTTTAGCATGGTAAGTCTGTTTAAGAGTCAAGTGGCCCACCAGACCGGCGCTTAACTCCGGTTTCCGTAGAATGAAGTGACTAGCAGTCTTTCTAGATCTACTCCCCCCCTGGATGGGATGCTAGTCCATCGCAGGGTAACCCCCCCGCATTAAATTTGCTGGTACCCACTTAAACACTTAGGTGAAGAAAGGCGCTATGAGAGTAAAGTGTCTTGCCTAATAACACAACACAATGTCCCCGGCCAGGGCTTGAGCACGGACCACTCGATCCGAAGTCTAAGAAAAAATCACCAATACACAAATCTAAATCTACTTACCCCACTGTTGTAAGTGATACTACTGCCCACCAAAAGCCATCTGGTGGGCCTAACGTGAACGAGGGTGAAAAGTGAGCTGCGTTTGAGCGGTGTTCCTATCATTAAAATCGGTATAACTGTTTAATGCATTATATATAAACCAAACATAAAGGTGATATTTAGTTTGGAGTAAATGGTTTTTTTTTTTTAAAAACACCGCTAGCTTACCTAAGGCCTTGCTAAAACGCGCAAAGTTTGCAGCAGTTTTTCTGTATCCGAAATTGTGGCAACTCGGATTTAGATATCCTTTCGGTAGCTTGTGTCAAGGGTCCCACAAACATAAAGGTTTTTGTCACACGTCATTTACAAACAAACAAACAAATAAACATAATTTATAGACCCATGACTTGTTGGGCATTACAGTTTCCTCTTTATTTACAGTTAGGTCCTTTTTCTAGGCTCTCTATTTCGGTAAAGTGATAGGGTATGCCTCACCAACGGTTTACTCAAAAAATGATGCCCTCGATTCCTTAGTGCTTTTACCATTTTCATGCTAAAACCGTAACAATTTAGTTTGAATCTAACCTTACGTAAATTAGGAGCTTTAGAATTTTTATATAGATTGACATTGATAAGCATTTACTCTTACCAAGAGCCAAATAATTACACCAGATATCCCTGAAAGCAATATGACACAAGCCAGTATTGGCCATTGTGACGTAATGGAGGTCAATAACTGTTCCTGTGATTCTGCTTCGCATATCTTTAAGTTCACGATCATTGAACACCCGGATGATACAAATGCCCGGATGAGCGTCACACTTTTTAGACCCGTAAGTTTTTGCCTTGCATCCGATAGAACTGGAAATCCAAAATCAACCGAGTTATTTTTAATCAACTTCACCATCTCATCTTGAGTTTGAACAAATACTGGCTCCATTATGCAAGCAATGGGATCGTTTGATTTTCTACGAAAGCAAGCACTGTCCACAAACCATGTCAGGGTATTATTCATAAATCCTTGCTGTTTACTTTGGTTCATTATGTAAGGAGGAAAATCTAGCAGGGCGATTTTGTATCTGCATTTGGTTTCTTCTTGGTTGAGACCAGGTTGACCCGCTTGACGGACTCGACGATGTTGCCTGATTTCACGGGCTTTGCGCACTAATTCCGATTGAACTATTGAATCAGTCTGGGGTTTTTCGCTGCTGGTTAGCTGAACATCGGAGCAAACCATAAGACATAGGACTAATCTTAGAGTTGCAACATGCATCGTAAACGCCGCCAAGATATGATTTGGTTAAAAACCTGCCCTGAAGCTACCAGACTTGAAGTTGTTTTCAGATCTGGAACGAAAAAAGATGCGAACAGTCAAAATAGTATGTTATCTGTTAAGTTTTTACGCTCGTTTGTTTTATACTGCACGCGTACAATGCGAGATCAGATCTCAATGGGATTTCAATTAAACTTTCCATTTTTTTTCTATAATACAGAAAGTCCTAGAGTACTCATTAAGGTAGCTATCTGCACCCCTGCTAATAGTAAGTCACATTCATTTTGCATTTTTGTTTTCACAATTTACCGAAAATTGCCCAATACGATGTATCTGTTGCTGTACGGTATGCCGTGATCTACGTCAGTAGGCTTACGGAGTTTACATCAACAAGTTCGTTAGTGCGCGGTTGTACTGTTTCTCCTCTTAGATCACCCATCATGTGTCAAGGAATCAAAGTTACTGATTAAAACCTGATACTTAAGCCAAAAGCAAAACATTCTCTTTAGTTATGAATTAGGCAAGGTGGCTTCGTTTGAATTTCAACACACCAACATACCGAAAAATTTTGATTCGCTCCCATCAAGAAGTTCGAAAGATGGACGCGTCATGAGTTTTGAATTTCTCTTCGCGGTTGGCGTAACTGTTTTTGGTCTGGGTCTGTGTAATCAAGAAGGCTTTCATAAATTTACTAAACGCGACTGAAATTTAACAAGTTTACAAATAAGTATCTTTTTCTCAAAAGTACAAATGGTGAAGAAAATAACTGTTCTGTGAATCCTTAATACTAAAACAATTTTTAATTTTGGCGAAAGCAGTTTAAGCGGTTGATTAATCAAATTTTTGGCTAGAAAATTGTAATTATTTTCAAACGAATCCTTATTTACCTCATTATATGAGACTTTTCTTGATAAAATATGGTTTTTCTTCGACTCCGCATTTGCTTGTTAAAGAATATAACGGTCATCCTCAGCAATTAATTTGTGATCTACGTAATCTGTAAGGATGGCTACGCTAGGATTGTAGGTAACTCTCCATCGAGAACAAAAAATACCGCTTCAACATGAGTATTTTTTCTTAACACTGCAACATATTTCGAGTCTTGGACTGTGACCCCAGATTGAGCGAATGTTATTATGCAGTAATTTGTGGGGGAGAGAGTGGGGACTGACTTAAAAAACATTTAAAGGGGAACGCAAGGGTATTTGTGAAGTAACTTTGCATTATTGGCCTGTTTTTTCTGTTTCGATTTCTGATAACCTTTTTTGCTAGCCGTTCGTTTTAACCTAGTTATGTTTTCTGAAGTGAGAGTGAAAACGCGATTAAAATTCCGCCATCTTGAAAGCTAACTGCCTGCTCATAATTGGTCAGCGTGTATTCGTGTGACGTCAAATCGTCAAGAAATATGATCCTGGCGAGACTCGAAGGTGTGGACTGGTTTAGTATACATGCGAAATATGGATTTATCCGAGTGTGCCCCTATTAACGATAGTTTTAACGACGAAGAAAGTGCTACGAATAGCTTTTCCATTCAGCCTTATCAGTTTGAGCCACGCAGGAACTCAGATAAAAGCGTGAGCGATAACGAGAGCATTTCGGGAGAGGAAAGCGAGGAGGAAAACACAAATCCGCGACTGGAAAATTCTGACTGGTATGTAACATGCGACTGCGATGTTTTCATACGATAATGTGCATGTACTGCTTTCAGTGTATTCGTATAATAAGAGAACGAATAAAAGATACTTAACTCAGGTGTGTACCCTTTTTTTTGGTATCTTGTTTTATTTGGTCCTGCAGTACGACTAAGTAGACGATTCATTTCATGCAGTGTGTGTATGATTCAAAGCTTTCAGTGTCGCTTTCGAGGTCAAGATTGTAATAGTACTTACAAGATCTAAGCGGTAGATCCCAAAATCTCCGTTCGGACCAGCATTTATTTTTCCTTGTACAAACTACGTATAAGTAAGTGAATACTTTATACACTGTCCATACCAATAAAAATATGTAATCCAAGAGCCTAAACACAAATTTTATTCCCTGAGACAGCGTCAGTTTATTATTTTTTTTAACCGCGGAGCATTTTCTAAAGTCTAGGTGTTCGTGTGAGAACTGCTAGGTTATGGGAAGAGTGGAGGCCTGTATTTGCTGTCAGGAAATAACGGCAGTGAAAAATAAAATTATTGCGGCAGTAACTAGTGGTGAATGTCAAGAGGAACAAAATGCATTACGCAGCATCCAGGTTTTCATCCAGTTTGCATAAACAGGTGGGTCCTACAGACTGCCTGGTATCAGTACAAAGATCCATACGATGGCCCTGAACATAAATTATTTCGACATATTGCGTACAGACAGCTGGCTCGGTGGTGCTGTGGAATACTGGGCAAGGAAATCACGGTAGTTCTACCATCATGTGCAGTTATGCGTATACAAAACTTTTATCCTCCACCAGGGCCAGAAGAAGAGTTTGCCTTTGAAGGTTTTCGATATGCTGACGAATGATTTGATGAAAAGTTTTATCTTACTTATAAACTAAAGCAGTGACATGATGTACATAGTTGTACAATAATATATTTTACAATCCATTGAACCCTTCTACAAAGGCCTGATTACAGAATAAAAAATGAGTTGTTTTTGCATTACTCCTTCCAATGCTCTGTTTGTGATATGCTCCATTTGTTAGTTCATTAATTTTTCTGTAAATATAATTGCCAATGATGAACACAAGTGCTTCTCTCAACTATAGAGATTTTTGATCGAATATTGTTTTGCATTCAATAACCTAAGGTAAATCAGTGAACTGATTATTAAAGAAGAGCTATCTAGTTTCTCCTACTTCTATGAACAACCTCTGGGCTCCTTCTGACAACTGTAAACTAGTATGTCCTTAATATATAGTTTTTAAACAGAAAATTTGAACATATATGAGAATCCCTTTGAGCTAAATCACCAAACAAACACATTCTTTGTGGTTTTTAATTTACCTATTAAATCTTGAACAATGGTTATCAATGATGTCTGCCTTCGGAGGTGTTGGCTCTGCGGCTGTATTTCTCGGTAAAACAACAGGTATTGGTTGAGCAATTCTGTTTCCCGCTTCACATCGTTGAACAAACTGAGCGAGTAAATCTCTCAAATATTCGTAGGATTTCTTTTCAGTTACGGGTTTTACAGACTATCGCTTGTTTGCCTTGGGAAAGCAAAGTTTGTAGCGTGCCAGGCCTTCCTGTGCTCCAGACTTTATTACAGCTTGTCTACGGCCAGTGTTGTGATTATTGTCAATAGCAGCAAGCTGGGTCCTAGCAACCATGCCCTGGTATGAGAAATGCTCACGTTTAGGGCAATACTCAAGCATCATGAAGAGATATACCTCTAATCTACCTGTGTGGCAGAAGTCAGTAATCTTAGCAATATCCTTCAACAATTTAGTGTTTAGGACCACTTCCTCTAAAGCTAAGAAAGCTTGACTGTTTGGCTTAAGCCAACAGACTTTCTTGGCTTCAGAGGGAGAAATTTGTTGATGACAGCATTGGTGGAAATGAGTATTTCCTGACCAGATGTGCTTATTACAGATGTGATTTAAGAGTGAGTTCCATTTTTCTTGAAGAGCCAAAACATTACCATTGCAGGTTGCAGCAGACCACCATACGTGGTTTGAGATTGATTGTATCCATGGTGAGAGGTCCTCACATCCCCTTTGATTTGCCTTGTGAGTCAGCTTCTTTACCACCCACTTGGAGAGATGCCACACATCATATTGGCGGTTGATGTTTGGGTGATCTTTGGCCATGGAACTGGTGATAGAGACATGGTGATTTGTTGCAATCCTACTGATGGTGATATCTTTTCCTTCAAGCATTTCTATGCACCTCGTAAATCCTTCTTTCTCCATTGCATTAGAAGATGTGACCTCAGTGACCTGAACCACCTGAAATGCCACTACATTACCAGTGTCCTCATCCATAAAAGTGTAGGTGCCATACTTTGGAGAATGGCCTAGACTGTCACAGCGACCGTCGCCATCAAGATTAACAACACCCCTGGCAGTGAGAATCTCAATTTGCCTCCTACTTTCAGCTTCCCATGCCTCATGAATAACAGGGAACAAGTACTTTTTCTGTGTGTCATAAAAGACACTTTCAATGAAAAATTGAAGATTAAAGCATGATGCCCGCTGGCTGATTGCAGTAAAAGTATTACCTGTAAACAAAATAGCAGCAGACAACAATAGATTTCCCAGGGGTTTCCGTTTCACTACTGGCTGTAAATCCCACTTTACTGTATGGCCACTGTTACAACTCAATTGAACTGATAACATGCTACCAGTTGTTTTCCTTTCACAATCGATTATTATATCTCCACAACTGGGGCACCTTTTCAGTAATTTATTTATGGATGACTCAAAGACAACATATTTCTTTTCAGAGTCAGGGGTAATATAGTCTCTCTTGGATTGTTCGTCAAATAATGCGTCATCCTTGACATCCTCTCTGGTGAAACTATTTACATTTAGTGGCAAATGCCAATTTGAGTCCTCAAAGTCATCATCCTCATAATCATTGTCATCATCACTTTCACCCATCTCATTCTCTTTGGTAACAGTGATAGGTATCACAACTTCCACCTCAGGCGGAGGGGGCAATGAGGTAACACTGAAACTGTCATCTTTATAAGTAGGAAAGACTACATATGGGGGAGCATGCATAGCATAATTATGATCATTGTTAACTTTCCATCCTTCAGCATTAATGAATGAAGTTTTTGAAAGAGGAAAAATGCCAGTTGTAGTTTCATCTATCGGTAGGGAAACTTTTTCGGTTGCATTTGCCTGGGTCGGAGGGGGAGACTTAGTCCTAACTCTAGTAGTCATGGCAGCATCTTCAAACTCTGTTTGTATTGCCTTACTTTTGAGGGTAAGAGGTTGAAGACAGCACTGAATTCCAACATCGCACTTCGTTGGACTCCAAGAGAAGGATTCTGAATTTTCAGAAACAAGAACTTCCTCATCACTTACTACTCCTTCTGTGCAAGCATTCTGATCGTTTGTAGCGGCCATTAATTCCGCGACATCCTGATACAAACAATAACAGTATACTTCGTTTATTATGGAAACTTTATTTCTTTTGGAAAAATACTTATGTAAATTTATATATCTAGCCCCTCATCTAGAGAGGACAAAAAGTGAGCCCGTTTTATAGTCCAAAATGGGGAATTTTTAGCGTCGAGGAGGTACAATTACGTATTAGGATGCATGGAGCAAGATAAATCATTATTATCTACCTCGTTTTGTAATTCGGTGCGGAGAAATGCTCTGTCGTCAGTCAAAGCCCTTCTATATGATTATTTGAATGAGATTACGGTCCTTTCTTATTCACAGAGAGTGAGAAATTAGAACATATTGGGTTGAAGAAATCATCTCGTAAATGGCAATAATCAAAACAAAAACTTTAACTAACTTCTTGATGCATTCGTCGATCGCGGCGATTTTCACTTGACAATCGGCGTCTCTTTTTAGTAGATTGTGAAGCATAGTCAAATATAGAAGGCACAGCATCCTCCTTTAGCCGGCGTTTATACTTTTGCCCAGCGATCTTCGCTTGAAGATTCGACTGAAAACAGCTTGCCGAGAAGTGATCACTACAGACATAGCTGTATTGTAAGAGCGGCATATTCAAGCGACGAATTCTCTCCAGCCATGCTTTCCTCCGCTGTTTGTCCGATGGAATCTTATGGAAGCTCGCATTTGTTGTCTTAGCAGAGTAATTGGTACATCCAGGAACACAGCAGTTCACCATTTCGTCGAACTTACAAATAAACTAGCTTTACAATCTCAAAAACGTATCAGTGCGAAGTGTTATTACTTTTAGAAAGTCCCACGAAAAGGGTATTGACGATCTGACGCAACAGCGGACTGCTGACCAACTTAAGACGGCTCATAAACATCCAAGGTAGCGGAATTCTAATCGCGTTTTTCGTTCTCACTTTAGGAAACATATCTACGTTAAAAGGAACGGCTAGCAAAAAGGGTTACCAAAAATCGAGACAGAAGAAACAGGTCAATAATACAAAATTACTTCAAAAATACCCCGGAGTTTCCCTTTAAAGGCTGATCGTTTTGAGTTGGGAAGGAAGTGACCGATAGATAAACAAACGACTCGTCACAGTAAATGATGACCCATCATACAGGATTTTGATGCGCAAGACACTTAGAAAATATTCTGCAGGTGTTTGTGAAGCGGGTTGAAGATGTTGTCGAATCAATACGATTCGACTCGAATCGAGCGACTCGTCAGAGTAAATGACGCCCCGTCATACCGGATGTCGATTTGTAAAACACTTAGATAATTGAAATAAAAAAAATAACTGTGCTCTGGACCACTGAATGCTTCCCATTGCCAGCCGTTTTCTTTTTTGGGCCTTCGAATTATTTTAATTGTGCAAAGAAATAGGAAAGGTGTTGAATTATTTCAGAGTTCATTATTCAAGGAAAGTCCGTCAGACGTAAAATGCTTCCAAACAGGTGCTAAAGAAGGAGGTTTTTTAAGTTATAATCATAAATCATATGCAAAAACAGATGGTGTAAGAAAACATCATGACGGCTACCTTTTTGAAATTAAAAAGTTATGTTTTAAATTTTGGAGAATAAAGACGGTGAATTTCGCTGGTTGCAGGCTCTTACTGGAAGGTCTCAATTGGGTGACAACTTTAACGTTCGAAATTAGGTAAACTATAGAGAAATAATAGGACTTCAGCATCGGACATAGAGGGTGACCGTTTTAAAACTTTAACTTTCATGGGAAAAGGAGGTTACAGAGGACTATTAGTTAGGCTTTGTTATGTCTTATAGTGCCTTGAGAGACGCAATTTCCATGATATTTACTTTTCAAAATATTCGCGGCGTCACTGTCTCGCCAGTTGTTTCATTACCAAAGTTGCCTCAACGAGAGGCATAATATTTGCAGGTTGTTCAACTTTCAGACCCTTTCATGGTTTTCATCTCTCTCCGGGAAACCATCATATTCACGAATAGGGCAATTATTTTACCATACCTGCACAACAATCAATTGGACTTCTTGAATTGATGACGAGAGCTTTTTATCTTTGTCAATATGTTGAAAATTGGATCTACACGGAGTGTACAAGCGCCACTTGGCTGAATACTAAATAGACCCTTGTAGATTGTGCGAATAAAAGGAGGTTATTCGTCGCTGGCGGCGCCCGTAGGCAATATGAAGCGCACCCTGTGTTCTGATTGGCTGGAAGTCAAATCGTGCGTTAACATATCGGAAGTTGAGAGGCACGCATGCGAGCAATGAGAGAAAATGAGTGGCATGGTACGAGAAAATAACAACATGAACCTTCCACCTTCTTAAGGTGGCTCGTACCAGTTTCCTCGCGCGGGGAACAGGTTACTCTTGCGTGACGCGCGCGAGAGAAACGTGCGAAAGAAGCGCGAGATCAAAAGATGTAAATTCAAAACAAAGATGGCGGCGCGTGGAATTTTTTCTACTTTTGTGAGAAGTTTACCTAAGAGCTTGTATTTAATGTGTTGAGCGGCCACTATGAATGCAGGAGATAGAAAATAAGATAACGAAGACGATTTTCGGAGAAGTAAAGGTTGCTTCACTTCACATTTAAAAGAAATATTCAACCGATATGAAATCTTGCGACGGCGAAAAAAGAAGAACTCAAGTGAAGGATAATCTACCTGAAGTGGAAGAAGACTTTGAAACTTCAAGGAAAATAATATGATATAGCCAGAAGTCATGTGTAGGATTTCTAAGATGAGCTCGGGAGGCTGTCTTTGACGGCTGTTTAATGATT
The DNA here is from genome assembly GCF_964205215.1 of Stylophora pistillata. Classification (NCBI taxonomy): domain Eukaryota; kingdom Metazoa; phylum Cnidaria; class Anthozoa; order Scleractinia; family Pocilloporidae; genus Stylophora; species Stylophora pistillata. The sequence goes on along the minus strand of NC_142531.1, from coordinate 21,431,643 downwards.
TTCTTAGCAGTAAAAGTCTGTAAACATCAGATCTAGGTGCTCGCGCGAGCACACGCAATTGTCAGCGGTAGCTAAAACAGATCATGAGGAAATGTCGATCTTACAGAATCCAGATTTTTAAAACGCGCGTGGAAATTGCTAAACTCACGAAAGCTATTGCATGAAAACAAGTCCGGTGACCCCTTCTTTCTATTGTTCCAATATGATAATAACGTCGAAAGGAATCATCAGACAAAAAAAAAAATAGAAAATTCTACGGAAGGAAATTTGTGATGTGTGAAAATTCCTATTGTAGATTTTCTGAAATTCCGCTCCGCTGAATTTTTTAAAAAATCTTTGTGCATTTTCCTTTTCAAGTGCCAAAAGCAATCACTGAAAAAAAATCAGGGGTCACCGGGTTAGTTTTCGAATTATTTAAGCCACAAGCTAAAAAATCGTCTGAATAAGCCTATGAAAGCGTTGCCATGGAAACTGCTAGTGACGAAATGACACTTTTGGATAACCAATGATTATGTAATTCAACCCCGTAAAAGTGTTCAACTGGCCTTGGTCAGTCTTTCTGTTGTATTCTTTCAAAGTTACAAACCATCAAAAAGATGAAAAACGGTACGAGCCACCTTAAATCGTGAAACGGCCGGAAGTCTATTGTCAGAATATTATGAACAATACAGAGTAGAAAATGTTGACGAATCGACACGCTTTGACTCGAACCGAACGACTCGTCACAGTAAATGACGACCCGTCACATCAGATGTCGACTCGCAAGACACTTAGAAAGTGATCAGCAAGTGTGGGTGGGCATGAGTGAAAATGAGCAGCATGGTACGAGAACATGACAACATGGTCCAACATGAGACTGTGACGAGTCACTCGATTCGACAACATCTTCAACCCCTCTTCACAAACACCTGCGGAATTCACATGAATGCCGATCCGTCATACCGAATGTCGTTTTCATGTCGAAGGCGAGGGTACAATGTAGAGTACCTTTTTTTTCCCCCATTCTTTTTTAATTAATAAAGGAAATTTAAACCAAACTTTACCAAAATAATTAAAAATAATCAAAGAAGAAAATATATTTTTTTAAAGATACTGATCACACGTGGACATCAGATTCTTTTTATATGTTGACATCGCCAAAATAATTACGAGTGGAGGAGCGGTGAGAGAGTGAATAGCTTGTGGACATCCCAGTTCGTTTTTAAAAACCTGGTTAGTTTTCAAAGAATTAAATTAAGAACCCACAGAAAGCTCATATTCGATCATAAATCTGGTTAGATCTCCCGTGTTACTGTAACATCACGAAGCGTAGAAATGTGACAAAAAAAGCGAAGAAAAAGGGCGATTTCTCCATAAATGATTTCACAACATGGGGTGTAATCCTGTCGTCAAGGAAACTCTCCTGACAAGTCCAAGCCCCAGACAATAAAATTTCCGGGCAGAATCGGTCACATTTCAACTGACTTCTACGTTTTTCCGACGAAGCCGCCATAGTTCTACTTCACAAGTTTCGTAGGTTTCTACGCAAGAAGTAATTGGTAGCGGCCTGGGCAAATTGGAAAACAAACCTAAGAGAGTCGCGAGGAATACCTGGTCGCGATTTCCGGTGTCGGTGATTAACTCCTTTTGTTTGCGAAACGGATAAAATCGATGTTTGCGTTTTCCCATATTGCAAGTACAGCATTGTTTTCGCTCAACAGGCTATTCACGATCTCACCCCTTCCCCACTCGCTATTTTATGGGCGATCGATGTTCACGTATAAAAAAATCTGATGTCCACGTGCAATCCGTATCTTAAATAATTGTTGTTTTTTTCTTTGATTATTCTTTATCATTTTGGTTAAGTTTTGGATTAATTTCTCTTTATTAATTAAAAAAAAAAACTTGGGAAAAAAGGTACTCTCGACCCCAGCTCTGCATTGTACCCTCGCCCTCGAGATGAAACTCTCAACCCTCTACCCTAGACAAAAAAATAGACTCGTGAAATGGGGTTGAAGATTTTGTCGAATCGAACGACTCGTCACAGTAAATGGCGACCCGTCATACCAGATGTCGATTTGTAAAACACACCGCAAGTGTCTGTGAAGGGGGGTTGAAGATGTTGTCGAGTCGTCACGATTCGCATGGGTCGACCGTAATAAGCAAATAAATGTATTTCATTTCAAATATTAACAAAATAACACCCCTTTCATTTCACGATCGGCTAGAAGGACTTTGGGTGAGGTGGCTACTTCCCAACTTGATCTTTCATGTGTTGCATTGTTATTTACTGAGGAAAAAAGCTCCATAAAAACACACACAAACTCCAAAAAAAACATTACATAAAAAAATAACTCAAAATGTATGTAAAAATACCTCTGCTCTGAAACATTGAATGCTTCTCATTGCCAGCCGTTTTCTTTTTGGAGCTATGGAATTATTGTAATCGTGCAAAGAAATAGGAGAGGTGTTCAATTATTCAAGAGTTCATTATTCAAGGAAATGCGTCAGACGTAAAATTATTCCAAACAGTTGCTTAGAAGGAGGATTTTTAAGTTACAATCATAAATCATATTTAAAACCAGATGGTGTACGACAACATCATGGCAGCTACCTTTTTAAAATTAAAAACTTATGTTTTTAATTTTAGAGAATAAAGACAGTGAATCTCGCTGGTTGCAGGCTCTTACTGGAGGGTCTCAATTGGGTGACGGGTCTAACGTTTGAAATTAGCTAAACTATAGAGAAATAATGGGATTTCAGCATCGGCCATAAAGTAGGTGACCTTTTTAAAACGTCAACTTTTTTGGGAAAAGGAAGTTACAGAGGACCATTAACTAGGCTTTGTTATATGCTTTTGTGCCCTGAGTGACAATGAAAACAGGCAATTTCCATTACATTTTCTGTTTTTAATTTTTTCGCGGCGTCACTGTCTCGCTAGTTGTTGTTGTTGTCCTAGTTGCTTTAGCGAGGGGTGTAATATTTGCAGATTGTTCAACTTTCAGACCCATTCATGGTTTTCATCTCTCTCCGGATATCACACAGTTTCATGTTTAACTGTCTGCAGTCATAATTTGTGACGACTTTAATCCGGTTAAACGTAATCTGACGCAGAAAAACGCAATGAAAACGAGCTACCTTTCCTCATTGAACACAGGTGTGTCATTTCGTGCCAACAGTGGTGTTAAAACTGTACTTAAATAACAGGTTCGTCAGACTTCAATCATAAAGTAGTCAAATAAGCAAATTTACAGTCGACTGAAACAGGTAGAGAACAATGCGATCAACACCATAATATCCACAAAGAACGCAACGATTTCTGCGTACATGCAAAATAATCAATTGGACTTCCTGTATTGATGACGGGAGGCAATGTTTTTGTCAATATGTTAAAAATGATTTACATGGAGTGTACAAGCGCCAGTTTGCCGAATACTTGTAGATTGTGCAAATAAAAGGAGGTTATTATATCACTAGCAGTACCCGTGGGCAATATGAAACGCATGAAGGAACAAGTTGGGCACATCTTCCCCGCTTGGGAATGCTCGCTTTGATACCGTGCAAGAAGCCAACTTCCAAAGCCCGTAAAAACGCAAAAAAGAACTAGGCCAATATCCAGCCATCTTGACCAAACAAACTTGGTTAATAATGCACATTTATTATATCGCTCGCAGCGCCCGTAGACAAGATGAAGCGAATCCTGTGTTCTGATTGGCTACCCGAGCGGACAATATGGGCTAACCTTGCCCGCCCAGGATTGCCCACATTGCTCCCGCGCATAAAAAAAATTGAATTAGAATTACGTTCGCGCAAAAAGCGGTAGAAGATAGTCTAAACAAAGAAAACAGAAACGACCCTCGTGAGTTTGTTGTGCTACAAACACAGCTGGCTTTCTTTTCAAGCTCTCGAACGAAACGAGTCATTCTTATCCTTGGGTTTCACCCACGTGACCAATACCTTAGCAACGGTTACTATCCGCCATCTTGGTGTCCCTCGAGCGTAAACAAACCGTATCTAACGAAGAGTTCATGTGAGAAAGAGGGGATGGTTTTATGTATTGTTGTTGGCTGTTCGCGCAAAAGTGGAAAGCATAAAGACTAAGGATTTTTTCGTATAATAATTTAATAACTTTATTATTTCTATGGCGCAAAATTCATTGGATATATGATTTAATGCGCTATACCTAAGATCATTACAAATCAAGGGGAAGAACAGGAGGAACTAGAAGTTGTTGTATGGTTCGAGGCTTGCGGCTGTTGTAGATCCTCGATTTTTTGGTGGAGCTTTTCTTTGAGCTTCTTAGCCGATGAGAAATCGATGTCTTTAGCCCTCGCATACGGCACTTCATTGACATATGTCGGCAAAATCCATGAGCATTTTACCTGAGTGCAAGCAAGCTTGGGGTGTCACGAAAACTCACACCCCGAAAACTCAGACCTCAGACCCCGAAAACTCAGACCCCGAAAACTCAGACCCCTCGAAAATAGCTGTTATTACGTCTGAGCCAGCGATTCAGCAGTCATCACACGGGAACGAGGCTATTGGGTCAAGAAATGTTTCAAGAACTAAATCATAGGAAAGATATGGAAACCCACGAGGAATCACAGCCGAAATATGCTTTTTTTTCGGCTGAAGAGAAACTACAGTTGTTGAATGGTAATTGTCCCCGAAACATTACTAAACAGGTCTTAAGATCATGGTTGTCCTATCGAGTAGGAACCTCAAAAAACGGGAGTGCTTCTGCGGATGGAAACAAACGAGAACTGGTTCAAAGGTACGTAAAAATAATTAAAATATCATTGATATTTTGAGGATAGTTTTAGACGGTAATTAAAACCATCTTTGTTTTTCAGGGTCGTAAGCTATATTAAGAATGGCTGGGACGCGAATTTTACTGAAAAATGGATGCATCTGTCATGAGAATCGAACGAGAACTTAAAGGAAAATTCGGCAAATGCTAACGAGGAGCCAACAGGGAAAGATATACAAAATTTCCTGCCTTCAACAACGTGGACCGAATTGAAAAAATGCAACAAACTGCCAGAGTTTTCTATTGCAAATATGATGAGCTACTTTATTACTAGGCGTGCAAGAGACGATGAAAGTAATAAAGACTATAAAAGCTTAAACTGCAAAGCTTTTGGTCTTTTCAGACATGGTCACGTCCAGAATATTAAGGTTGCGAATGAGGATGGCAAGTATTTTATCCAATGCGAATGCTTACCTGAGATGAAAAAAACTCTAAAATATAAGATCCAAATGACAGTAGACAGTTCTGGTGATATAATATATGGAAACTGTAATCCTTGTCCAGCTGGTAAGCCACCACTTGCATCATGTAAACATTTGGCAGCTCTATGCTTTGCTCTTGAAGAGTACATTAGACTTGGTCGTAGTCAAGAATTTCTTACCTGTACAGAAAGATTGCAGACTTGGAATCAACCACGAAAGCGAAAGCTGGAGGCACTCTCAGTATACGACATTGATTTCAGTAGAAAAGTTTTTGGCACAGAGAATTTAAAACACAATAAAGCACTGCACGATCCAAGACTTTGCATCTATAGAGAACCAAGTACAGAGAAGGCAAATCAGACCTTGCTTCAAGAAATCTCGAGAGAAAGTCTAAATTGTGGATTTTACTCTATTTTATCAAAAGAGCCACTATGTCCAAGTAGTTTAATTGTCTCACCCATAAAGGAACAACCAATGTCATTGGAAGAAATACATGCAAAAGCTAAAAGAATTAAGTCAAATCTTTTTGTAGGAGAAAAAGAAAGAGAATTGATAAGCAGAGCAACAAAAAATCAAAGTGATTGTCAAAAGTGGTTTGAACACAGGAAAACAAGAATTACTGCATCGAAATGCAAGAGAGTACTTCAGAGACCAGACACAAGCCCCACTAAGGCTGTAAAAGAAATTCTACATCTCAATGACAATTTTCAGAGTAATTACATGAAACAAGGTCTTACTGATGAAGCTAATATTATCAAGTCATATGAAAACCTCTTCAAGTGCAACGTCTCTAAACTAGGGTTTGTCATTTCATCTACACATCCATTTTTGGGTGCAAGTCCTGATGGTGAAGTTGATAACAAATGTTTGGTGGAAGTCAAGAGAGTTTTTCCTGGAACAAAAAAACTGGCAGAAGCAGTTTGCAGCAGGGGAATTTGCAAGAGGACTGTTCATGGCCTGCTTATTAACACAAATCACCCATACCATTTTCAAGTTCAACAACAACTATTTTGTGTTGGTTTACAGTGGGCTGATCTGGTGATATCAGATCTAAAGGAAATGATCATAATAAGCATCAAAAATAATTTACAATTTAGAAGAGAAGTTATCCCAAAGCTTGAAAGTTTTTATGAGAACTATATTGCTGTAGAACTTGCTTATCCACGGTTAACTTTAGGTCTTCCCAGGCTTGGAAAAGTATCAAGATTAATGTAACAGTGTACTTCAGTCTTTGTTAGAACTCTACATGACAGTGGAATCACTATCTATAAATTATTTAACTTTTGCATGATCTCAAAATTATGATTACTGATGTTGTGTTTTTTGAAATATATCGTTTTAAATATGGATATTATTGTCTCATTGACAGAGAAGTGAATTTCTATTGTAATAATTACTTTTACTGGTTGGAAACTGACTCCACTATACTCTTTGAACCAGCAAAACTTGCAACTTTAATTTTGCATGACATTAACTGATTTTCAATACTAACATGTAGAACACTTGAATAAATTTAGATACAATGAGCATTTTTTCTATTAGCCAGATAAATATGACATCTGCAGAAGATTAAATCTATCTTGATTGTTAACAGTAATAGATTATTTCAGATCAACTAGTGATATGAATATTTTACTCATTACTCTGTCAGTTGTAAATAAATTGTGTGCTGTCCTTATTGAAACACCCACCTAAAAAATATTGATTCTGTCTATAACACCAGACAATTACAAGCAAACAAATGAATGGCTCAAGAAAGATTCTGAAAAAAATTCATTTCACCAGAGGTGGCAAAAAGTTTGTGAACATAGCACAATTAAAGAAAATCATGTCAACCAGCCCATTCTTGCAGACAGTAATGGGAATAAAATCTAAAATGTGATAGTTTTTGATGCGCTCGATAGCTCTCTCTACATGGATTCGCAATGATGCAATTCTTCTTGTGTTGAGCATTTCTTGTTCAGTAAATTGTCCTGCCTCATTCATATAAGGTGGAACATTTACTTTAACCCCTTTACTTGCTAGTAATTCTTGGATATTGAATCCTCTGTCAGCCATCACTTCATCTCCATATTGAAGTTTATCCATGAGTTTAGATTTCACAGTTATCTCTTTGTCAGAGATAGACCCACCATAAAGATTAGACACAAAACAAACACTACCACTTGGTGTAATTCCAACTAGGGCCTTCAGAGTATTGCCGTTTTTATAGGTAGAGAAAGTGAGCTGCTGTGCTTCAGGATTAGTTGGTGTTTCAATGTACAATTCAGTTGCATCAATTATCACTGTTGTACCATTGTATTTATTCCTGAAGCATTCAGGTTTATGTGCTTCAATTACCTCCCTTGTTGGGAAAATGTCTAGCTCTGAGAATCTAAAATATATGAACTTTGTCCATGTAATGATGATTCGGCTCACAAGACTTTGGCAAATACCAAATCTGACTGCTACATCCTCCTCTAAAAGACCAACTTTGTAACGACACAGCAAGAGAAATAATTCATTTTCCACAGAGAGAGCTCTTCTTGGACCTTGCTTCTCTCTCTTGGGTGGATTCTGCACTAGTTCAGTGTTAGTGTAATTTAACTGTTTTGCTGCTTCTCTTCCAAGGAAATTAAGAACTGTAGTAAAAACAGCATAACTGTTGAAGCCAGTGTAGAATCTCATTAAATTATCGTTTTCTTTGATGTTGTCGATATTAAACAAACTTCGATTAAGCTTCTCTTCTAGTGTCTTTCTTTTCTCTCTCTCCTGTTTAAGTTCGTGTTCCAATTGTTTTACTTTCCCTTCCAATTCGTTGATAATTAATTGTAGAGACTGATCCTGACTATTGTCTGCTTCTTTTATGGACTGTCCCACTTCATTTGATTCTGTTAATGGAACGGCGTTAGCAATACTTTCGTCACTATTTAAGCCTGCAGTTTCTTGACGTTGAGTGGCCATATTCGAACGGTGTTGTGGGGCTTTTCTTTGTGTCTGAACTTTTGTAAAGCTGAAAAGAGTAGGCACAGCATCTACCTTCAGCCTTCCCCTTACGCCTCCAGGAGACTTTTGAAAACATTCTGGGGCAAAATGATCGCTACACAAAAATGAACTTTTCGTTTTTGGAGTGTTGGTTCTTCGTATGTTGATCAGCCATTTTTTTAGTCTTTTCGAGTCATTTAGGGGCAGCGAATGCCAAGAAAGGCCTTTACATTCAACCTTGTTACTCCTGTTCACACAGCCAACTGCTATACAATGCCTTACCATCTCCTTTCTTCAAAAGATTCGGAGAACTCAGCACTGTTTTTGTGAAATATAAATGATGACACAAAGAAACTCTTGAAAATCTAAGGTCTTGACCCAATAGCCTCGTTCCCGTGTAACGACCGCTGAATCGCTGGCTCAGACGTACTAACAGCTATTCAAGAGATAAACTCGACTCATGATCACTCCTGGTAATGCCGCGTGTATTTTGACGTTTTGGGTCTTGATCCAACTGAAGCAGCAAAAACAAGGCCGCAAGTTGCACGTTTCGCAAAATCGTCCGATGGTTGAGCATTAAAACATTTTAGAGTGACACAAGACTTCATTTTGCTTAGATTTCCTCCATTTTTCCCGTTAATTTTGAGCTTTTCATTCACAGTTAACTGGATCAAACGCGCTCGCTCCAACACCAAAGTATTAAAATGTGGCGTGATGTTGACGAGCCGAAAGGGACATTTGTTTACTTTTTTGTACTTCGTCGCACAGATCCTTGTTGTCGCTCTGTTAAAATTCTTAAATATTTCGCGATAATAATGGATACAAACAGAGACTCGGCCCACCAGTCCCAAAACGAAGACAATTTTGCGACCCTTAGGCTAGAGTTCTTAAATGAGGCAGAAAGAGAAAAACAACGGGAAAGAAGACTCGGCATCAGCGCCGTCACGATTCGCTTCACTGAAGAATAACTCTTGATATTGTTGTCCGTCTTTCGCGTCGGATTTGTTGCATTATTCCACCGGTTATGTTATAAAACAATTGTTTCATGCTTTATGCTATGCACTATCGAATTATGGAGCACTTTGGAAGCTTGGAGAACACTTCGAGGGATCTGAGTTTTCGGTGTCTGAGTTTTCGGTGTCTGAGTTTTCGTGACACCCAGCGAGCTTGCCATGAATTCGAGTAGTTGCTCTAATATAAAATAAAACACTCGCGATATGTGAGCATGACTCAGCCAGTCCAGCTTTGCATCCAAAGCAATGGGCTGACAAAATAGTCCCATTGTTTTCGGAAATGACCCAAATGTTCACAAAAGGATCATTCATATGCTGTGAATGCCAAACTCGTGCTCTCACGACATACTTGCCGGCGATTACTTTGCCAACAACTGAGGTTACAAATCCCGACACCATTTGATTAAACGCCTCTAGACTCTTGAACGCCTTGAACTGCTTCTTGGTGTAGAAGCTGGTCTCAAGAACGAGGTAACTCAGCAAATCCGACACTTCCACAAGAGGCAAGCATTTTGGACTGAACTTCTCGGCTGTCACGCTTGCAGGGTCAACCGCGATGACCGAGATCTTTTGTAAACATCTTTCCTTCCAACTCTCTAAGCTTTCGGCATACTCAGAGAGCACTGGGATACCTTAAGATGAATGCCAGATACTTTTATCGCTTTTTTCTTTCTGGATATTCATGTAGTTGGCGAAATAATACGGCGATAAGAGAGAGGGCTTCACTATAGAAATCGACTAATTATGCATAAATTTGACACCCGAGGGACACCAACATGGCGGATACTAACTTCAGCAAAGCTTGTGACGTCACCTGAAACCCAAGAATTCTTGATAAAGCGAAATATTTTTGTAATATGATCAATTCATCATTAACCAAACTTGTCCGGTCAAGATGCCTGGCCGTCTCGGTCCATAAAACTACGAAAAGAACTCGGCCAATATCCAGCCATCTTGACCTCACACTTGGTTAATAACGCATATAGATTATGATTACCGATTTTTTTTCACAATTTACGCTCAAAATTATGCTCGATTTTAGAAATTATGCTACTTTTTCTTAAAGTGGCTTAAAAAAAACCCCAGCTATTTCTAACGATAAATTTATTGTAAATAAGGTATGATATCTTCTTTCTCTTAAGTTACACACTCGTTGTGATAAAACACAACTACACATTTAATATCTTCCGACATTTTATTACCCGTGAAAGCGGGAGCTGGGACCGACGCAATCTTAACTTCCGGTGTGCCTCTGGACGACGAACAGAAAGGTATTGCGGTGAACTTCTTGCAAAATTAAAAATAGGTTGAGCCATGGACCAAACTTGAATTAAACTTCCCGGACTAGTAAATTAAACATTTTCCTTCAGTAAAATACAATACTTAGATAGATAGATCGCCATATATATTTATTCAGCTAACAACATTCAATTTTTTAGCCGGTAAGCTAAATTGCGTAATATTTACAAGTTTTAGACTAATTTTAACGATATGCTTGGTTCTTAAAAACTATTATGGAGGATGCAATTTAAATTATCAATTAGACGCTAAGTGTTTTATTTCTTTAAGACTTGTTTTATGTAAAACTAATATTTTACTCAATAAAAATATAAAAAGCAGTGTTCTCATATATTTCAAGTTAAGATTAGGAATTTGCCTTTCTACTCATTGATGGAATCAAAAAAACGTCTTTATAATTCATGGTTGTTTCTTATATTCGTACAACAGGACCAGTGATTTCGTTCTGTTTTTAGGCTTACATTGCTTCAATAATAGGAAAGATGGAGAATTTTGAGCTGATGGGAACGTGTCAAGAAGGATGTTTAGTCCTCAAATTTTTTATTGCGAAATCGGATAATACAGAAGGTGATAGAGAGTCCACTGTACTCTTGCCATCGCCACCTATAGTGTGGTCTACAGTATCAAAAGCTCACGCATGCCAATAAACATGTCACGTATCAGCTGACCTGTTTCTACGAATAGTTTCTATCATAACATTGGAATGAGAAATGTTTATAATACAGAATCAGATTTTATTTCTAATAAGCAAACGTGTTGTCCAAAATAAAATTAAAAACTATGCATTGACTATATTGTTTTCTCTGCTTGATGGCAGTCAATTATATCACAACCATTCTTAAAGGTATGAGGCTTCGCAGCGCGCTGCGAGCTCCGCTATTATCTAGCAAACTAGAAAATACACTGGAATGTATTAGTTTAAACAAAAATACAATGGCCGAATAACGATTTAAAGCCATCATTTTAGGAAAAATCCTTTAAGTTATGAAACGCTGAAGTGACTTCAAGGGATTATATAGAGACCAATTTATAGTTGATAAAATTTGATAATTGATGAATTAATCCGGTATTGCTTTGGTTTTACTTCACTTTGTTATGCGATTGGTCAAGAAAACTTGCACCATCCTCTAAACCAACGCTGTAAGCAGTTTGCTTGTATTTACTTTGAGTTCTTATTGGCTAATGATATTGTAAACATTTGTTCTGATCGGTTGCTGTGAGTACTTTGGTTTTGGTTTTTCAACACACAGATAACTGCACAAGACATCAATCACGATAGTGAACCCTTGATTTTGTTGGGGACACAAGAAAAGATACCAGCCCTACTATAGTGTAAGATTAAAACTGACCATCCTTGGCTCCACAAAAATACAAATTATAGAGAGCTAGTCATGGTACTGCTATGCATTTCAAGTTCGAGTTTGTATGAAGAGATTCTTGCTTGAGCTAACATTATCTGCCACCAATAGAATACTTTTGAACATAAGTAGGCAATTACATAAATTCTTATGAAATTGTTCCCTCACTAGGTTTCTAGAGACCCAGTAAAATTTGCTTTTTCGATAAAGCTTGAAATTTCATGGATTAATTTATCCAGTTAATCAGATAGTCATAAACTACACAGTTCAATATATATGTACACCTTATTGTAATGAAACTGTCACGTAGAGAAAAAAAAAAGGAAGGAAGGGGAATTAGGGAGAAAGTAAAAAGTACTGGAACCTGGTGACCCACCAGCCGAAACTTATCCCGGTTTCACTTGAGCACGAAGCGATAAGGAGTATTACTTCTCCCCCCTCCCTTAAATGGGATGCTAGTCTATCACAAGGTTACCCCTCAGCATTGCATTAGGCTCCCCTGACAATTCCCGGTACTCATTTACACTCCTGGGTGGAGAAGAGAGGCACTGTGAGAGCAAAGTGTCTTGCCCAGATCTCTCGACCCAGAATTCACTGACCTTTTGGCCATTGCATTTAGGTGGACGGCGTCTAGAGAGAGAAGAAATACAGAACAAAAGAGCTGTCTCTCTCCCACGCTGATTTGACCTACCCTACCTAAAACAACAACTGCAATATGACCAATTATCATTTGACTTTTTTCCTTTTCTTCAATAATCTCGTTTTATCAAGCCATTTCATAGGTAACAAATGCCTCTGTTTCAAAACAGAGATCGCTTCAAGGCCTTTGATTAAAGAATGATACATGTCAAATGAAACTTATTTCATACGAAACATTTGCATTTTGCCTCACTTCAAGCTTTAAAGTGAGGGTTTTCAAAATGGAAAATAGCCTGTAATGTGTATGTAAAACGTCAGGTGATTGTCAAAAATGACGTCACGATGAATTCTCCCACGCAAACGAATATGTCTATATGACGTCATTATTTATAATTTACACACTCAGCTCAGAAGAATGAGCTTAATTGAGATAAAATTACTTCAAACGTCACAATTTCTGGCCTTATTGCATCAGTGCTGAATCAAAGGTCAACTCATGGGGTTCATCATTGTCCTGGATTAAAAGAGCTTTAGCAAAGTCTTCTTTTGTCTTTTGCAAGTCGTTAGATAATTCTCTGAGTCTGTTTTCAAAACTCTGAAAATTCTCCACCACGAATCTCTTCCTGCTGAGGTTGCCTGGATGATGTTTCTCGCTTCCTTGGTCATTCTTGTGTTGATCTGAATAATAAAAAAAAAATTGATCTGTCGATGTGTCACATGGCGAAAACAAATTTTGTTTGGGAACAGTCATTGTCTATCACCTAGTCTGGGGATGGGGAGGGGGATAAGGGTAGTTAGGGGGGGAAGGGGAGTTAGGGTAGTTGGGGGAGGGGGATTAGGGTAGTTAGGGGGAGGGGGGTTAGGGTAATTAGGCCGAAAGGTTTTGATTGTGTCACAATTTACCTGATCCCCCATGAAGCTACATGGTATTCTGATGATTTTGCCTTATTGGTAGTTAATTTTCTATAGTTCCCTATTTAAAGTCTGTCAGAAACGACTGATCCCCTCTCTGTCCCCCTGAAAACCATTCACCCCAAGATCCTCTGACCCATCCTCCTAAGGCGATAATAAATGTCTGGTCCCTTATGACGGTTAAAACCAGAATGGAAGAATGTCCTCAAGGGTGTGGTACTTTTTCCTGCTCACCACGAGATTGAAAGAACTGAAGTGATATATTTGAAATTGCTGCCTCAATATTTCAGGAAAGTTTTAACGATCTGATATTGAAATGTTTTCTCTTCCCTGGTATATTATGATTATACAGCTAATGGTTGGTGAGGGGCCACTGTCAAGCATCAATTAACAGAGTGTTTCGTGGCATTTTTGAAAGGGCACGGTGGAGCAGTTCATCGAGAATTCAGAAATTTAAAAAAGAACTCGACTCATTGAATATGCATAGAAGAAACAGAATAAAAACCTAAAAATGGAAAATTATGAGCAAAGCTAGGTTCCTTTTGGGTTGTTTTGATGAAACCTTGTAATTATCCTTTTAATGTTATGAGAGTTTACCCTTGCCTACCTAGAGCTTGCAGCTCGCCATTTTAAAACTGAAAAGCTCCCTGGTTACAAAACGAGATTTAGGCCCGTGAAGATCGTACCTCAATATGTTAGCTCGTACCAGGTTCTCGTTCAGAGAAGATGCGCCTACCTTTTCATTATTTACCCAATTTGATGATATATCCTCATAATCCTTTCGTTCAGAACTTTATTCACCGTAGTTTTTGGTGAGCATGTCAACCTTAGTTGTGGGGTAGAGCAAGGAAAATTTAAATAAAAACAAAATAACAGAGGCTGAACTTACTTTTCCTTTTTAGAATAGTGGGATTACAGGAATTCAAGCCCTCCCAAAATATCCCGATGATGACAAGTCCAAGGAATATCCCGAGAAGACTGAATAAAATAAACCGAGTCATTTCTGAGCCACTTGAGAATAAACCATCCATTTGATCAAACAAGTCAGCAGTCTAGAATAAAATACATTAAAATTAAAGAGAAGAATATTCATCCCCTTAAAACAATTTTAAAGCACAAGGGTGGTATCTTACTTTCCTAGAGTTGTCCTATATCTCTCGCTCTTCTAGATCAAGATTAGACGAATTTTCGTATACTTAGAAATGCAAGGATTGTTGCGGAAAAATTGGAGGTTGCAAACATGACCGATAGAGATCTGTTGACAAGAGCAACTCAGCCCCTGCCATTTCCATATAAATTAGGTACGAGAATTTTGGGTAAGGGCAAGATAACAGCTTCTACCTGCTGATAAGTTGGAGTATTCTTATTTCTTGTTTACTGGATAATGTGTGGATATTAAAAGAAAGATGTTAAATATCTATGTGGGACATCTAGATAACTGCGAAAGAAGGTGTTCAGCTCTGCAAGCTTTCTTTCATCAACAGTTGGTTAGAGCTATCTCAAAGGATCCTCAAAATCCTGCTCGTCAATTGAATCCGTCAGGCGACGAAAAACTTTTGCATCGTCGCGCGTCAAAAAACCCGACGTTAGACTTAATATTCCTCCTGAGCTTCGTGATCATTTTTTTTAAAATTGACAAGTGTTTGAGAAGACTACCTGCAGTTCTGCGGGTATCAGATTCTCTGAAGCCTCATTACTCAGTGCACGCAAATCTGCGGAATCTTTCTTTATTTTTGACCCACATTCCACTATTTGTCTTTTTTTGGAAATTTCTGTATCGGAATCGTTCGTAATGTTCACTGATCCTGTGTATACATGCGCCATGTAAAATTCCATCGGATAATCGATATTGCGAATCATACGGATCTGCCTGTCCTTTTTTAGTCCAGATTCATCGAGGAAGTAAAATGCAGTGTTTCGATCCACAAGGACTCTTCCGATTGTACCTTCGCTGAGCTTTTCTTGCATCTCTTCCAGGCTGCTAAATTCTGTAATATCAAATATTTCTGGATCAGTCCAGTTACATGGGAGGTCACTTTAAAATGTTTCCTTATTGAGTGAAATACATTCGTAAGATACGAACCACTAATTCTTTTCCTAGCTGATAGTTAGAGTGTCTGACGTGCATCTCGCTTGTAAGTGGGAGGCGGGACTGCTTCACTTACCTGTATTTCTAGTCTAAGGAAGGTTTAAATGATATGGGACGACTTTCTCTTCTGGGTGAGGTAAAGCACCTCCCCTTTCCCCAACCTCTCATAAAGAGGCGAGTGTACCCCCTCTCCCACCCCAAGTATAAAATTCTGTAACGTTATCAGTTACACGCTAAATTATCTTGAGTCCTCCGGTGGGACTGGAATCAGGAACGCATGCGTAATTTTCGTTAACCGAACATGGCATCATCAAGTTAACGGGACGAATGATGAGGAAAGACAGACGCATTTTTAAACTATATTTTTAAACGAATGTTGTCAATAGAGATAACCTCAGCAAAAATTGTTAGTTACCAATTATCACTGCGTCGTATTGCTTTGCCACTAGTTGCGTCTCTGTATTTTTGATAAACACTCCAACCTAAGGTAAATGTCATTACATCAGATTAAAAAAACAGTTTTTAGTTTCTCTACCCACAAGTCCATCGGCAGAAGGCCTTGCGCATGTATTGTATGTGGTCACCCTTTTTTCCTAACCTCTCCCCCTCTAACGCGACCACTTCCGTCAACCCTTTTGCTATTACAAGAAAACAGTTAGTAAATACTCCCATGCCATCAGTCAGTAATCGATAGGTCCCAAGTGCGCGTATGATTGCTTTCGCAAATAATGAGGGCCTTATGGCATGGGAGTATTTACTAACTGTTTTTCTTACGAGGGCCTGATGAAGACTTGTGCATTTGTCAACAGATAGACGACAATAAAGTTCAAAAGATTTGATTTTCTTGTAAAGTATAAATTATCTGCTTTCTTAGAATTTCTGCTTAAACGCACAGGGGTGGCCCGCTCTGATAAGTTTCGTATTTGTTCCTTTCTTTATCTTTGAGTTTGTGCATACATTACGAGCAGTCTCCAATCTTCAGAAATGTCCGTCGCACGAGTCAAAAAATATCAGCGAACAAATAACAGAAATTGATGATGGGAAATGTAGAAGTGACGCACCGCTCAACGTGCTAACATCAACGTTTTTTTCGCGGTTTCTTTTACATATTGGTGCGACGGACTACGCTGAGAGAAGGGACTGGTCGCATTCTAGTTTGTAGGAGGTAAGCATTCACCTTGAAGGATATGAATTACCAACTTATCTCAAATCCATAAAAATAATAAAATGAGTTACTAAGCAAAGATAATAACTCCGGCAACACTGTAAAATCCATATATATATATATATATTTACTTCATTCTTTTACTCTCACCTCTTTGCCGCTGATATCTTTGCATTTTGAACCATCCATAGCAGTGTTCATGGCATTTGTGACCATAGCAGTGAACAGCGACAACATTATCGCTCCAACAAGGATCCAAATTATGCTAAATATCCGTCCGGGAATCGACCCTGGTATTTTGTCACCATACCTTAAAATGAAGACAAAAATGAGTGTACAGTGGTAGATTCAGGGAGAGGATCCAGGGGTTTGGACTTAAGAAGTACTTAAGAAACCAGTCTCAATTTATTGCCGTGACTTTTCATTCACAGTTAATAGGCAGTCAATTCTCTATGGTCTCCCATTTAAACTCTGAAAGTGACGACTAATATTCCCCCTTGTCCTCTGAAAACCATGTGAACATCCCCCCCCAAAAGAAAAAGATCAGCTGATCCTCTTCCTTAGATGATCAACAATGACTGTTCCTACGTAGAAAAAACACATGACAATGTGGCACCAGTATTTTTGCTTATAAACGCGCAAAGTTTTTTTCAAACAAAAAAAGTACTATAACTAACCCTACTGTTGTGAGTGATATCACTGCCCACCAAAACCCCTGAGGAGATCCAACTGCAAACGAAGGTGAAAAATACTCTGCATTTGTTCCATGTTCCTGTAGAATTCAAAACAAAAGCACATTACATTGTATTAAAATTGATACTTCACGTCAGTCCACAAACCAAATTACTAAAATTACAATCTTGAAAGGATATTACTACCATTTATTAAGCACAACGACTGTTAATTAACAAACATGGTCAATTACGGAATCAGACTGATTCATCATTGAATTCTCTCATGCATTACAGTTATCAAAATCATCAACTCGAATTTTTTGTAATTTCGAAATTTTTGAAACATTCAGAAATGTTTACTGATTATAAGCACGTTTTCTAGGTCAATCACATTTACTGATAATCAAATGATAACCCTAGTTATCCCTGAAAAAGAAGTTTTCTAGGCCAATAATACTTACAAATAACCAAATTATAACCCCAGATATCCCTGACAACAGGATGATACAAGCCAATATCGGCCACTGGGAAATAATGGAAGTTATCAACTGTTTCCGCGAATCCTGCTCGCATAACTTCGTGTTCACTATCATCGAACACCCGGGTGAGACAACTGCCCGGGAGAGCGTGACACTGGTTTCAGTCTTGAGCTCAGCTCTCACGTCGGAAAGAATAGGAAAAGCAAAGTCCACTTGCTTTTCTTTAATCAGTTTTGTCATCTTCCCGTAGCTTTGTACAAAGATTGGATCCAGGGTGCATTCATAGACAGGCTTCGAGCTCTGCATTTCCTCCTTTACGCCGAAACACTCGGTATTTATAAATTTCATGAGCGTTTTGTACATAAACCCTTTGCTTGAGTTGTTATTAGCTGGGCTCATTATGTAAGGTGGCAGGTCCAAAAGAGCCATTTTGTATCGACATTTGGAGTCGTTATGTGCCTGACGGAGTTCACTTGTTTGTCGTTCTTGACGGACTAATTTGGATCCATGACTTGAATAGCTAGTAGCAAACAATATGTCGAAACAAACCAGAACTAAGATGAATTCAATCGTGGCTCTGTACATATTGAATACTGAGAATAAAGAAAGAAATTAGTAGTCAAAATTAAAATTGGCCCGCGACGAAGATGGAAAGAAATAGCTTACTACCTAAATCATGAAATAGTCTATTAAATAGTTTTCTTTTAGATTAAAATATTTATGATATATCGATAAAATTTTAACTGGTCTAAAAATCAGTCAAAGTTAAACTTTTAGCGAAAAATTACAGTCCAGAAATTGCTTCAACGTTCCTGTGAAATAGCAAGTCGGGAGTGGTTTTGGGTTTTTTCCACTTTCAAATTTTTTTTCCAGAATTTTTAAGCTACTGAAACCACCAAGCTATTCTGTGGTTAGACATGTCCTGGGGAACTTTTAAATGGCAGGTGTTATATCAAAGAGAGGAAACATGTCTTAAAAATCCATTGCCAAGAACCTCAAGACGAAGTCCAACATGAACAATAACAAACCGCCCTACGTACCTAAACGGCCGAACCTCGTGAAAAAATAATGAGCCGCAAAAAACTGAAAATACCCATATAAATGTCATGTTAATGTTAATAGAGATGAAACGAATGCAAATCAGGGAAAGCAGCTTACTATTCTTGAAGGCAGGTGCGAGGTTTAGCGCTACAGTGTGTACTGAAAAATTACCACAACAAAACCATCTTCAACGAGAGAGTTGAAACGAAAGCGAAACATTCACGCCAGGACTGAACTGGTACAGATGTGGCTATTTTCAGGCAAAAAATGAGCGAATAAAATGCGATGAGCGAATAAAATGAACAAAACTTAAGAATTTTGGAAATAATCTTTCGCAAAACTGCGATAAAGATGGTTGTCTGCAGTCGACAACTGAAAAAAATTGGTTGATCAAATTACCATAATGCCGATGAAATACTCAGTCGAGGAAACACGTACCTTTCGAAAGAGTAACAAAGGCCGAAACATTGTTGCATGCGCATGCTGCATATTAATCGAGTAACCAACTAATAAATATGGAAATTCTATTCGTAAATCTTCTATTTCAAGGAATTAGGCCAGTGTACGAGAAAACACGTTTTAAAATTCCTAGAAAAAATGTTAGGTTTTTAAATGATGTGACGCTATACTCACTTTCAGTTCCCCGGGTCATCGGGCATGACTCATACGATAGGAAGGCTTTTGAGGGTTGGAAAACTCCTCACTGGACGCAGAAAACAGAAAAGTCGAATCCAAATTGATTAGGACCGCACTTACGAATTAAGACCATACAGACTGTGAAGGAAGATTCTATCTTGAAGAGTTGGGAACATATTCATTAAAGCACATATTACAGTGCTGATAGCGGTTGGCCAGCTGGTTTTCTTATAAAAATGATTATGACTACAATTTTCCTCCACTCCTGCCGTCGCTTGGGTACAAAAAAAAAAAAAAAAAAAAAAAAAAAAAAAATTTGTAATCCCGCGGGGTGTCCTTACAATGATCATCGACTAGGAGCTAACGAACAACCAAAACGGACAGAAAAGATGGTGGTAAACTATTTGTATCCTATTAGAAATGAAAACCTTGGGTTGCTAAAAGTGCTGTGAGAAAAAATGTGGTACTGATGTAACCAATGACAAACACCAGAAAATGGAAAGAAAAAATAGAAAGTTGTTTATAATCACTTCAAGTGCGGGTGAACCGCTCTGAAAATAATCACTCTCAAAATATTGTATTCGTATTCGAAGGAGAAAGCGAGATTTCAGGGAAACGTAAATATTTGCATTTTTTTTTATTTTTGTACCTTTGTGGTAAAATCTCCTTTGAGGATTACAAAGGGAAGATATCTGTTCAAATTTTGCATTTTATTCTTTCTTAAAACCAGTAAGTGGTGCCACGATTTTTTTTATAAAAAACACAGGCTATTATCTCTTAAAAATAGCGACTTGTGCAGTAAGGGAAACGTTGATCGCGCGGATTATCGAAAGCAGGGGGGCTTCAGATTCTACTTACCTTGACTTACTGCAAATGTGAAAGAGTCACAAAATTGCTGGAGTTCATTCTTTTGGGTTGAAAATATCGAACGAAGTGAAATTTAATCTCCCCTTTAACAAAAGGAAAGACTCTGTGAATAATAATAAGTCAACAAGAGTCCTTAAACCTCACGGGGTGCAGCTGCCGATTACGAAATATGCATATCACTCATTGGTCTATTTTTTCAGGTATTCTTTGTTAACCATAACTTTCATACCATCTTGGCCCATCTTACCTGCTCGGGACTGCCCACTTTGATACCGCGCAAGAATCAGACTTACAAAGCTCGTAATTTTTTTTCACTTTTATTCGTCAATATGTTGAAAATTATCTACATGGAGTGTACAAGCGCCAGCTGGCTGAATAATGAATAATTCCTTATAAATTGTGCAAATAAAAGTAGGTTATAATATCGCTGGCAGCGCCCGTGGACAATAGGTAGCGCACTCTTTCTTTTGATTGGCTACCCGAGTGGACAAGATGGGCCCATCTTACCTGCTCGGGACTGCCCACTTTGATATCGCGCAAGAATCAGACTTACAAAGCTCGTAATTTTTTTAACTTCGTCGCGGTCCATAAAAACGCATAAAAGAACTCGGCCAATATCCAGCCATCTTGACCAAACAAAGCTGGCTAGTTATGCACATATATTATGCTAATATGTTATGCACATATATTATGCTACTCGCATTTCCCGAATTAGGTTCGATTATGAAAATTATGCTACTTCTTGTCAAAGTGCGCATTCAAAAACAAAACAAAACGATTTCTAATTACATATCTATTGTAAATAATGTATGGTATCTTCTTTATCTGAAACACAACTGCACTTTTAATACTTATAGGTTATCTAATTACTAGCGAGAGTTTGCCACTTAAAAATTTCATATCTTTCATTCTTACAACTGTTCCAACCATTTCGCTCTGTTATTACAAACGCCCACAGTGCTCTAATGTCACGAAGTGAAATACTTTTTGTACATGAAATTTTTTTTCTCTCCAACAAGACCTGTGGGTGTACCAACTACTCATCTGAAACAAAAATTCGCGTGACGACAGGATAGTAAAATACTTCACAACTTTAAATAATTAAAGTTTACTTGTCTTTGAACATTTCTTACATTATTTTGGCTCACGTGTAAAAGAAAAAAAATGGTAAATCTGAATCAAAGTGTGACTATTCTCCGCCCCTAAGATATAGACTTGATACACAGTTAGTCGTTCACTAACCCTAAGAGCCAATTCAATTGTTTGTATTTACTTTGCTTTATCGTTAGTTTAATAGCTGCTGAGATAAACTGGGCAGCTACGTATACTGAGAGAAATTGAATGATAGCCTTCGAACCGACTTGGGTTGGGGAAATGTTCTCATTAAAAATGGTCAGATCACGAACTGAGATTGTACACGATGAGAAATTATTATTATGCTATACGAATGAATAATGGACTGATAAATAAGGTTTTGACAAACATCTTGTTGGAAATAAACTTCATAACATTGGAATACAGACGCTCTAAGTTTTAAATGTTATTTAATTATCGCAGGCAAATAATAGTGGCCATAGCGATATTCAGTTGACAGATGCGTCTTATGAGCTATGATTCCTTGAGGTTGGGATTTCCTGGTCAGGGATAGTTATGATCATCTCTTCTTTCATTCGCTGTATCTCCACTACAATTGAACCTTTGAGTCTCTCCTCCATGTCGTTTACATAGTGCATTATGTCAGCCATGTTCTTGTCATGAGGATTCTCAGATGCGTCATTACGGTGTGGAAGATCTACAAATAAAGTAAACTTTATGTGTTTTTCGCTGCTCACTTATTTATCTGAATCATGCATTAATGATCACGAGCTTGAATGGTTTGTCAAAGAAATTCTATCATGATCCCAATACGTTCAAAGAAAAAACCAGTTAGGATCAAGAATCAAACGGATTGAAAAGGAACCTTTTTCTCTGTCACTAACATGCAAGAAATTTTGAAAATTAACTCTATAACGAAAATCTATCTCGTTGTTAAATTTGATATACCTATCGTATGACGTTTGGCTCGCTGCAGAACGTCAAAATGCTCAATCTCGCAAGATATGGTAGTTACTATTTAGAAAAGGAAGTATTTTGCTTGGGTTAGGAAAAAAATACTACATCATTGTCAGGCGTCAATACAGATCCTTATCATATATACCTTCTGTTGCTGCGTTCACCCTTGCTTGGTAACACTTGGTGTAGACTTGACATAAGATACCGAGAAACACCAGCCCGAGAAATATCGCCAGAAGGTAAATCAAAATGCACGTGGCTATTTTCCGAGCCGGTTGAAAAGAACCCTTCCATTTCATCGGAAAAGTTTATGCTCTGTAAAGATCAATAAAAACTTGAAAGTAAACAATTACGATTCAGTCATTCTTTGCAGTATTTTTTGAAAAATTTTAATCTTTCTTTGAAATGGATTTCATGCCATCTCTAAACCGTTCTTGGAGGCAAACATGCTCGTTTTCATAACACAGATGTGATCTAAATTATTAGCAGCAATAACCGCTATTTTGTAAATTGATAAAAATCATTGGATTAGTAGACTACAGGCAGTCCCTCCTTTTCAGCGAATTCCGTCGGGCTGGTTAAAAAAAAATCAGTAAGGTCGATGCGCTGCATGAGTGAGGCGCTCGAAAAGTAGGACTTCGCTGGTCTATTACTTTTGTTTGTTATTGTAAGTTCCACCAGAATGATTTGGTCTTTCGTTCATCCATTATGATAACTTTTCCAATCCACTTTCGATTTGTAAAAATTGGTGCATGTAGGTTGATATTTACCATAATAGACCGCCAATAGTTTATCGACTCTAGATGGAGGGAGAGGAATATTTGAAGGTATCAGGCAAAGGGAATTTGGTATTTTTTCAGCCATTGGAATAAAACACCTATTTCGGTCTAACATTAACCCTTGATGAGCCTGCATTCTGCGAGATGTGAAGCCTTATGAAAACTAAACTGAATCAAGCAAAATTACACTGGACTTCTTCCTGAACGGCACATGACAAAATCAGAGGATGGTTGATGAAAAAACTTACGCTTAGCCGTACCTCTGCAGGGATAAGTTGCTCTTTTGCAGTGTCCTGAGAAACTGCGACCATATTCTCTGAAAGTGCTGTCAGGGCCTCCCCGCACTGGGATAGCTCTGCTTTTCTCATAAATCGTTCCTCCTCGGAATAATTGGTTTCATTTGGTGACCTTGTTGAAGGTGGTGTAACGTCATGCTTTACACGCGCCAAATGATATTCTATTGCATAATCTATGCCACGAATCATTCGAACGTCCCTGTTCTCTTTCAAATCAAATTTATCCAGAAAGTAAAATGCATTGTTGCGATCTAACAGTACTCTTCCAATTGCCCCTTGGGTAAGGCCTTTATGCATTTCTTCAAGAGAATCAAATTTTGTGGATTGGAAATTCTTGATTAAATTTTGATAACGAAGGTGAATGGTTCAAGGAACTAACGTTTTTTGTTTATGAAAACTAATCTCGCAGATCGACACAATAGTAGCTAGTCTTGACAACCTGATCATGGTTGACGGTACAGTTGATAATGATAGACACAAACCAGCATGAGAATTTTGCTCTGCATTGTTAAACGTTCCAAACCTTAACTTTTCTGATTGCTTAAATTATTATCTTTAATTCTATAGGCGGTTTTAGGGGTTTTCCTTTATACTATGTTCATTACTAGCAACATGTTTACTAACTTAACTTGTTTTAATTTATACAATATTTTGGGCAACCATGACGAGTATAAAATTATGGTCTTGCGTGTCTTTGGTGTGACTGATGGGGAAAATGAAATGATATTAAGGAATAAGCATGGCATCTTGCCATAATTTTTGGCTTTACAGCTCATTGGTGCTATGAATGATTTATCACTTACTGATGATCTTTGCATGAAACTCCTCGGCAGGTGCGAAGACACCAACCTGTAAGTAAGTTGATACCAACAAATATCTCGGATATTCCTTATTGGATACTACAGGGGAGCTAATTTATGCTATATGTACTTAGATCTCAGAGAAGACTACAAAAAGTACATTTTTGTAGGCAAAAATACAAACGCCTTTTTATTAAAGCCGTCTTCTTTTTGGTAAGGCCTAAGATGAAACTTTTCTTTCTTTAAGAAGCACCTCTTTACCAGCGATATCTTTGCCCATTGTGCCATCAAGAGCGGCTTGCATGGAATTGATTATTAAGTCTGTGAACAATGACATCATAATTGCTCCCACCAGAACCCAGACGATGCCAAATATACGGCCAAAAAAGGACTTTGGAGTTACGTCACCATACCTAATCAGGAATGATTCATCATAAAAATTCAGTACGTCAAGGCTAAAATAGTCGATTTGCTTGCAATTAAAGACAGCTTAAACAGAATTGAGCACCCCACTGTGGTTAGGGAAAGCACTGCCCACCAAAGTCCTTGACTTGCGCCAGCTGTAAACAAAGGTGAAAACCACAGGCGGCCTAAGCTCTCTTTTAGAACCACACAAGGAACATAATTTGCATATCGATTTATAAGGATTTGTATGGGATTTTCTACAAGATAGCCATAGAGATAGTTAAAAGTGAAAATATTAAATAAAAATGGCTTACCTTATTCCATACGTGTGTTGCTTGTTCCTGGTGTCGTTATTTTACTGATTTCACTTGATTTAATCGTTATTTTTTAATCCTGGTTTTCTCTTCTTAAAGAGAAGACAAGGCCGATCACTTCTGTCCAGACAGCCTCCCGAACGAAGTAAAAAATCCCGAGCTAAAATGTACCCACGGCCACAAATTCACCGCAGAATTCAAGGGCAAAGGTTGAACTTTCATTTCGATTCTCTAGCCACATAATCTCAGCCCTGCGATCGAAGCCAGGCGGCTGTTCGTGTCCTCAGTGAAACGTTAAAACGTTTTTAGACATCCGAGTCCTTTTTAAACACGACCCAACGACCGTTGCAATCGGCTTGGTAACCTCGTCATGTCGGCAAACCAAAACTCGCGGGGTTACTAGACCTCAACTTGTTAACAAAACTTCTTGTAAAACCCAGAGTCCCCTCAGGTTTACCCCTTGATGGTATAGCCGTAAAGTATCGAGCATTAGCCCTTCTTTTATTCGATTTATGACAGCAGATAATCTGCGTCCATCCTCGCCAGATGTCATATTGGTGGGTTTTCTATGGACCATGCCATGCTTGTAAGCGTATGGCCACGCCACGTCGGCTTTTTCAGCAGCTCATGTAATGTTATTGCTTATTCTAAAGCTTTTTCCAAGATATTGCAAAATTGAAAATAGGTTGAGCCATGGACCAAACTTGAATTAAACTTCCCGGACTAGTAAATTAAACGTTTTTCTTCAGTAAAATTCAATACTTAGATAGATAGATCGCTATATATATTTATTCAGCTAACAACATTCAATTTTTTAGCCGGTAAGCTAAATTGCGTAATATTTACAAGTTTTAGACTAATTTTAACGATATGCTTGGTTCTTAAAAACTATTATGGAGGATGAAATTTAAATTATCAGTTAGACGCTAAGTGTTTTATTTCTTTAAGACTTGTTTTATGTAAAACTAATATTTACTCAATGAAATTATAAAAAACAGTGTTCTCATATATTTCAAGTTTAGATTAGGAATTTGCCTTTCTACTCATTGATGGAATCAAAGAACGTTTGATGGAATCAAAGAACAGGACCAGTGATTTCGTTTTGTTTTAGGCTTACATTGCTTCAATAATATGAAAGATGGAGAATTTTGTGCTGATGGGAACGTGTCAAGAAGGATGTTTAGTCCTCCAATTTTTTATTGCAAAATCGGATAATACAGAAGGTGATGGAGAGTCTACTGTACTGTTCCCATCGCCACCTATAGTGTGGTCTACAGTATCAAAAGCTTTACCGCGCATGCCAATAAACACGACTCCTATCAGCTGACCTGTTTCTACGAATAGTTTCTATCATAACATTGGAATGAGATATGTTTATAATACAGAATCAGATTTTATTTCTAATAAGCAAACGTATTGTCCAAAATAAAATTAAAAACTATGCATTGACTATATTATTTTCTCTGCTTGATGGCAGTCAATTATATCACTACCATTCTTAAAGGTATGAAGCTTCGCAGCGCGCTGCGAGCTCCGCTATTATCTAGCAAACTATAAAATACACTGGAATGTATTAGTTTAAACAAAAATACAATTGCCGAATAGCGATTTAAAGCCATCATTTGAGGAAAAATCCTTTAAGTTATGAAACGTTGAAGTAACTTTAAGGGATTATATAAAGACCATTTTATAGTTGATAAAATTTGATAATTGATGAATTAATCCGGTATTGCTTTGGTTTTACTTTACTTTGCTATGTGATTGGTCAAGAAAACTTGCACCATCCTCTAAACCAACGCTCTAAGCAGTTTGCTTGTTTTTACTTTGAGTTCTTTTTGGCTAATGATATTGTAAACATTTGTTCTGATTGGTTGCTGTGAATACTTTGGTTTTGATTTTTCAACACACAGATAACTGCACTATGTACAAGACATCAATGAAGATAGTGAACCCTTGATTTTGTTGGGGACACAGGAAAAGATACCAGCCCTACTATTTTGTAAGATTAAAACTGACCATCCTTGGCTCCACAAAAATACAAATTATAGGGAGCTAGTCATGGTACTGCTATGCATTTGAAGTTCGAGTTTGTATTAAGAGGTTCTTTCTTGAGCTAACATTATCTGCCGCCAATAGAATACTTCTGAATATAAGTAGGCAATTGCATAAATTCTGATCAAATTGTTCCTTGACTAGGTTCCTAGAAACCCAGTAAAATTTGCTTTTTCGATAAAGCTTGAAATTTCATGGATTAATCTATCCAGTCAATTAGCTAAGCATAAACTACATAGTTCAATATATATGTGCACCTTATTGTAATGAAACTGTCACGGAGAAAAAAAAAACAGGAAGGAAGGGAAATTAGGGAGAAAGTAAAAAGTACTGGAACCTAGAGATCCACCAGCCGGATCTTATCCCGGTTTCACTTGAGCACGAAGCGATAAGGAGTATTAGTTCTCGCCCCTCCCTCCCTTAAATGGGATGCTAGTCTATCACAATGTTACCCCTCAGCATTGCATTAGGCTCCCCTGACAATTCCCGGTACTCGTTTACACTCCTGGGTGGAGAAGAGAGGCACTGTGAGAGCAAAGTGTCTTGCCCAGATCTCTCGAACCAAAATTCACTGACCATTTGGCCACTGCATTTAGGTGGACGGCGTCTAGAGAGAGTAGACATACAGTACAAAAGAGCCGTCTCTCTCCCACGCTGATTTGACCTACCCTACCTACAACAACAACTGCAATTATCATTTGACTTTTTTCCTTTTCTTCAAAAGTCTCGTTTTCTCAAGCCATTTCAGAGGTAACAAATGCCTCTGTTTCAAAACAGAGATCGCTTCAAGGCCTTTGATTAAAGAATGATACATATCAAATGAAACTTATTTCATACGAAATATTTGCATTTTGCCTCCTTTTAAGCTTTAAAGTTAAGTTTTTTTAAAATCGAAAATAGCCTGTAATGTGTATGTAAAACGTCAGGTGATCGTCAAAAATGACGCCACGATGAATTCTTCCACGCAGAAGAATATGTCTATATGACGTTATTATTCATAATTTACAAACTCAGCTCAGAGGAATGAGCTTAATTGACATAAAGTTACTTCAAACGGTACAATTTCTCGCCTTATTGCATCAATGCTGAATCAAAAGTCAACTCATGAGGTCCATCATTGTCCTGGATTAAAAGAGCTTTAGCAAAGTCTTCTTTTGTCTTCTGCAAGTCGTCAGATAATTCTCTGAGTCTGTTTTCGAAACTCTGAAAATTTTCGACCACGAATCTCTTCCTGTTGAAGTGGCCTGGATGATCTTTCTCGCTTCCTTGGTCATTCTTGTGTTTATCTGAAGAATTAAAGAAGTGGATCTGTCAATATGTCATTTAGCAAAAAATAAATTTGTGTTTGGGAACGGTCATTACCTATGACCTGGTAGGCAGGGAGCGGGGGGGGGTAGCGGTGGTTAGGCCGGAGGATTTCGGTTGTGTCGCAATTTACCTATTTCCCCATGAGGCTACGCAGTATTCTGATGATTCTGCCTTATTAGTAGTCAATTTTCTATAGTTTCCCATTTAAACTCTGTTAGAGACGACTGGTTCCCCCCCCTCCCACCGTCCCCCTGAACCCCACGCATTCCCACCAATCCTCTAACTCACCCTCCCAAGGCGATAAGGAATGTCTGCTCCCCTTATGACGGTTAAAACCAGAATGGAAAAACGTCTTAAAGAGTGTGGTACTTTTTTCTGCTCACCCCAAGATTGAAAGAATTGATTGATCTGAAATTGCTGCCACAACATTGCAGGGAAAACACACTCTTTTCCACTATCTACGACATTCAAATGTTTATTCTTCCTTGATATAATTCCTGATAAAAAAGGATGTAAACTATGTAATTAATGGATGAGGGGACACTGTCACACAATATT
This sequence comes from Stylophora pistillata, assembly GCF_964205215.1. NCBI lineage: Eukaryota > Metazoa > Cnidaria > Anthozoa > Scleractinia > Pocilloporidae > Stylophora > Stylophora pistillata. The sequence continues at coordinate 21,402,732 of NC_142531.1, read as the reverse complement.
TGAAAGAATGTTTTGTCTTGTCTTTAAAACGGCTCGATGGAGCAGTTCATCGAGCATTCAGAAATTTAGGATTAATTGAATATGCTTATTAGAAACGGAATGAAAACCTAAAAATGGGGAATTAGGCGCAAAGTTAGGTTTCTTTTGGGTTGATTTGATGAAACCTCGTAATTATCCTTTTAAATCTATGAGAATTTACCCTTGCCTACCAGTACAGAGCTTGCAGTTCACCATTTTAAAACTGAAAAGCTCATTGGTTACAAAACGAGATTTAGGCCGGTGAAGATAGCACCTCAATATGTAGCTCGTACCAAGTTCTCGCTTAGAGAAGATGTGCCTCCCTTTACGTTATTTACCCAATTTGATGATATATGCTCATAATCCTTTCGTTCAGAACTTTATTCACTGTAGTTTTTGCTTTGGTGAACATGTCAACCTTAGTTGTAGGGTAGAGCAAGGAAAATTTAAATCGAAACAAAAGGACAGGGGCTAAACTTACTTTTTCTTTTTAGAATAGCCGGATTACAGGAATTCAAGCCCTCCCAAAATATCCCGATGATGACAAGTCCAAGGAGTATCCCGAGAAGACTGAATAAGATAAACCGAGTCATTTCTGAGCCACTTGAGAATAAACCATCCATTTGATCAAACAAGTCTGCAGTCTAAAAAGAAATGCACTCAAATTAAAGAGAAAAAGATTCATCCTCTCAGAATAATTTTAAAGGACAAAGATGGTGTTTTGCTTTCCAAGAGTTATCCTATATCTCTCGTTCTTCTAGATCTACACTAGATGACTTTCCAGATACTTAGAAATATAAAGATTGTTACAGTAAAATTGGAGGTTACAAACATGACCAATTGAGATCTGTTCACAAGAGCAACTCAGATTAGCCATGCGACTTAACGGATTTGCAATTTGGACGAAACAGGTGACGCAATGGTTTTCCGACAATCAACCTCGTTAATTCTCTCCTCTAGCCACCGAAATTTCCATATAAATTAGATACGAGAGTTTGGGGTTAGGGCAAGATAATAACCTCTACCTGATAAGTGTGAGTGCTCTCATTACCTGTATGCTGGATAATGTGTGAATACTTTAAGGAGAGGTTATGCGTTAATCTCTTCCAGGAGTTAAACAGTTAAGAGACAAAAAGAGGCATCTAAATAACCGCGGAAGAAGGATTCAACTCTGCAAGCCTTCTTTCATCATCAGTTAGTCTGTGCTTTCAAGAAGGATCCTTAATATTCTACCCGTCAGTGAAAGCCGTTAGGCGACAAAAAGCTTTTGCATGGTCTCGCATAAAAAACTTGACGTGAGACTCTTGAGCTTCGTGATCATTTTTTAAAATTCATAAGTGTTTGAAAAGGTTACCTGCAGCTCTGCGGGTATCAGCTCGCCCGAGGCCAACTTACTTTCTCCGAGCAAACTTGTGGAACCACTCTTTATTGCTGGTCCACATTCCACTATTTTTTTTCTTGTGGCAATTTCTGGATCGGAATCGTTTGTAATGTTCACTGGTCCTGTATACACATGCGCCATGTAAAATTCCATCGGATAATCGATATTGCGAATCATACGGATCTGCCTGTTCTTTTTCAGTCCGGATTTATCGAGGAAGTAAAATGCAGTGTTTCGATCTATAAGGACTCTTCCGATTGTACCTTCGCTGAGCTTTTCTTGCATCACTTCCAGGCTGCTAAACTCTGTAACATCAAATATTTTTGGATCAGTCCAGCTACATGGGGGGTCATTTTAAAAAGTTCCTTTGCCAACAAAAATGCATTCGTAAGAAACGAACAACTGATTATTTTTCCAGTTGATATTTAGAGTTTCTCTGACGAGTATCTCGCTAGTAAGAGGGGGAGGGGGTAAGGATGTCACTGACCTGTATTTATCGTCTAAGAAATGTTTACATGATATGAGACGACTTTCCCATCGGTGCGAGGTAAAGCCCCTCCCCTTTCCCCTCCCTCTCATAAAGAGGCGAGTGTGCTCCCCCATATGAAATACATATATCTTATTAGACGTTTTGTTGTGTAGTATCGCTGAGTATTTTTACGAGTTGTGCCGTATTTTGACGAGCCCGTAGGGCGAGTCAAAATACAAATAAGGAGTAAAAATACTCAGGGATACTACACAACAAAACGTCTAATAAGTTATTTATTATCCAACACGCCAAACTGTTATTTCAGTGCGGGCGAATTTCGCGGATATTTATTCACGGGGAGTGCGTAACAGAAGTATCCGAAGGGGAACTGAATTGGCGCGTTGTCGTGTTGCTGTTTCTTTTTTCTTCAATAAATGAAGAAATTTCCTGGTCGTCTAGTTGTTTTTCTTCGTTGGATTCATCTATTAAACTTGGATGTATATTTGCCAGCCATTCTGACTCTTCTTCGTCGGAAATATGATTCAAATTATCCGCCTTTCTTTTTTTGTAACTACAATTCAACTCTTCGCTTGCGCGATGCGAGAAAACCTGTTTAACCGGCACTCTAAAGCACAAATACCGCGTGATATTTGTACTCGTCTATGGCGTTATTTGTACTCTACGAAGTATAGTTGGATAATAATGCAACATTATCAGGTACACACTGAACTATCCCGGAGTCCTCCGGTGGGACTGGAGCTAAAGCCCCTCCCCTATCCCCTCCCTCTCATAAAGAGGCGAGTGTGTGCCCCCCCCCCCCTTATGAAATACTGTAACATTATCAGATACACACTGAACTATCCCTGAGTCCTCGGTGGGACTGGAGGTAAAGCCCATCCCCTTTCCCCTCCCTCTCCTAATGAGGCGAGTGTGTCCCCCCCCCCCCACACATGAAATACCGTAACGTTATCAGGTACACGCTGAACTATCTCTGAGTTCTTCGGTGGGACTGGAATCAGGAACGCATGCGCAATGTTCGTTAATCCAGCAAGGCATCGTCACGTTAACTGAACGAAGGATGAGGGAAGACTGAAGCATTTGTAAGCTTTATTTTTAAACGAAAGTTGTCGGTAAAAATAACCTCAGCAAAAATAGTTAGTTACCAATTATCATTGCGTCGTACTGTTTTGCCACTAGTTGCGTCTCTGTATTTTTGATAAACACGCCAACCTAAGGTAAATGCCATTATATGAAAACAAAAAAAGACAGTTTTTATCTTCTCTACCCACAAGTCCTTCGGCAGAAAGCCTTACGCATGTATTGAGTGTGGTTACCCTTTTTCCCTAACCTCTCCCCCCTCTAATGCGACCACTTCCTCTAACCTTTTTGCTATTATAAGGAAGCTCTTAGTAAGTACTCACATGCCATCAGTCAGTAATCGGTAGGTCCCAAGTGCGTGTATGATTACTTTCGCAAATGGAAAATAAAATAACATGGCACATGGAAAAACTTACAAAGGCCTGGTAAAGACTTGTGCATTTGTCGTCAGTTAGATGACAGTAAACCTAGAATATTTGATTTTCTTGTAAACGTACAAATTATAGGCCATCTTAGAATCTCTGCATATTTTTGGGTGTTTCGCGTGATTACTCGGTAATTAATTCAATTAAAAATTTGCTAATAATTAGTGTAGGGTATTTCTAGCGATGGATTTTATGAAGAAAGTTAAGGAGGCTTTCGCAACGGGTCAGACCCTGATGTTAAACGCACAGGAGTGGCTTCCAGTGAGATGTTTCATATTTCTTTCTTTTTTATCTTTGAGTTTGTGCATAGACTATGAGCAGTCTCCACTCTTCCCATAAGTCCGTCGCGCGAGTCAAAAATTAGTGGACGAAAAACACAAATTGATGATTAGAAATATAGGCGTGAGGCACTGTGCAATGCGCTAACATCAATTTTTTTTTCACGGTTATTATTATTATTATTTTTTGTTATTGGTGCGAAGGACTTCGATCGCTGAGAAGAAGGGAATACTCATATTCTAGTTTGTGTAAGGTTATTATCTGCCTTAAAGGTTATAATTTACCAACTCAACATAAATCCATAGAAATAGCAAAATGAGTCGGTTGAGCAAAGTTAAAGAAAATAACACCGACAACACTGTCAGCCTCATCTCAGCTTACTCTCACCTCTTTGCCGCTGATATCTTTGCATTTTGAACCATCCATAGCAGTGTTCATGGCATTTGTGACCATAGCAGTGAACAGCGACAACATTATCGCTCCAACAAGGATCCAAATGATGCTAAATAACCGTCCGGGAATCGACCCTGGTATTTTGTCACCATACCTTAAAATGAAGACAAAAATGAGTGCACAGTGGTGGATAAAGGGAGAGTATCCAGGGGTCTGGACGTAAGAAATACTTAAGAAGCCAGTCAGTCAAGGGATTTTGGTTGCGTCAAGGTAAAATTTACCTGATCTTCCCCATAAGACTCTATAATATTCAAGACTCCCCACTGACAGTTGACCGACAGTCAATTCTCTATAGTCGCCCATTTATACCTTGAGAGCGACAACTGATATCCCCTCTTTTCCCTCTGAAAACTATGTGAACACTCACCCCCCCACCCCACCCCCAAAAAAAAAAATCAGTTGATCCTCTCCCTTGGGCGAAAAGTAATGACTGTTCCCTAAGTAGAAAAACACACGACAGTGTGGCACCAGTATTTTTGCATACAAAAAGAAAATACGATAACTTACCCCACTGTTGTAAGTGATACCACTGCCCACCAAAACCCCTGAGGAGATCCAATCGCAAACGATGGTGAAAAAAAATCTGCATTTGTTCCATGTTCCTGTTAATTTAAAACAAAAGCACGTTGTTAAAATTGATACTACACTTCAGTCCACAAGCCAAATTACTAAAATTGCAATCTTGAATAAACATTACTACCATTTTTTGTAAGCAAGAGGCTATGCTGCACACGCACTGCTAGCTTACTAATAGAAATTCGATATCTTAGGAGCACAACCATCTTTAACCTGATAAAAAAATCTTTTACGGTAATCTTCGATTTCTGACAGTTAACATCAATTTCGAGTGCTTTTTTTTCCTAGAAGATTGAGCACTATGAGTGTTAATTAATAAAGATGGTCAATTTATGGAATTACATTGATTCGCTATTTAATTCTCTTATGCATTACAGTTATCAAAATCATCAACTCTACTTTAAGTGTAAAAAAATTGTCCATGCAATAACTGTCAGCATTTAGGGCCTAACTGAAGAGCACCTTTTGGTGAAGTGGGCTCCCTGTTAAAATATTGTTATTATTATCGCGGGGAAATCAACTGAATGCTACATTCTAATCAAGCAGCACAGGGCGAAAACCGTAACCTGTGAGCCATGGAGTAAAAAGTAAATGTACATTAACTAATCCTAAAAGGCTTTTACGTTGTGTATACGGTCCTCCTTCTAACAGGAACTCAAACTGCCACCTTGAAAGTCCGGGAAATATTCAACGTGCCCGAGAGCACTGCCCTCTGCATCTTTCGCAGTACGTCTGTGCTTCTGCCTCCCACCAGCTCTTGCATCACTACATCCAGCTCCCTTGACCACCCCCGAGGGCATCCATTATGATGTTATATTGCTTCACCTCGTAGCCTGGGAACTACTTCCTTAGTTCCCAGTGAAGGGGTCCGTACTTCAGTGTCTTCTCTTCTGATGATTAACCCACGGGCAACATTATTATATTATTATTAAATGTTTACTCACTAGAAACACGTTTTATAGGCCAATAATACTTACAAATAACCAAATGATAACCCCAGAGATCCCTGACAACAGTATGATACAGGCCAATATTGGCCACTGGGAAATAATGGAAGTTATCAACTGTTTCCGCGAATCCTGCTCGCATAATTTCGTGTTCACTATCATCGAACACCCAGGTGAGACAACTGCCCGTGAGAGCGTGACACTGGTTTCAGTCTTTAGCTTAGCTCTCACGTCAGGCAGAATAGGAAAAGCAAAGTCCACTCGCTTTTCTTTAATCAGTTTGATCATCTTTTCGTAGCCCGGTACAAAGATTGGATCCAGAATGCATTCATAAGAAGCTGATTCCTTCTTGTCCTTCTTTCCTTCGAAACACTCGATATCTATAAAGTCCTTGAGCGTTTTGTACATGAACCCTTTGTTTGACTTGTTATTAACTGGGTTTATTATGTAAGGAGGCAGGTCCAAAAGAGCCATTTTGTATCGACATTTGGAGTCGTTTGAATGTGCCTGACGGGGTTCACGGGTTTGTCGTTCTTGTCTGATCTCACGAGCTCGACGGACTAATTTCGATTTATGACTTGAATAGCTAGTGACAAGCAATGTGTCGAAGCAAACCAGAACTAAGATGAATCCAATCGTGGCTCTGTACATATTGAATGCTGTGAATAAAGAAATTAGTAGTCAAAATTGAAATTGGACCCTGAGCTAGAAACGAAGATGGGAAGAAATAGCTTTCTTCGTAATTCAGTCTATTTAATAGTTTTCTTTTAGATTAAAGTATTTATGATATAGTGATAAAATCTCACCTGGTCTAAAAAATAGTTAAAGTTTAGCTTTTTAGCCGCGAAAAATTACAGTTCAGAAATTGCTTCAACGTTTCCTGTTAAACAGCATATCGGGAGCTTTGGGTTTTTCCCACTTTCGGATTTTTTCGAAACCACCAAGCTGTTCTGTGGTTAGACGTGCCCTGGGGAAATTTTAACTGAATGGCAGGCGTTATATTAAAGAAAGAAAACAATGTCTTCAAAATCCAATGCCAAGAACCTCAAGACGAAGTCCAATATGAACAATAACAAACCACCCTACGTACCCGAACGGCCGAACCTCGTGAAAAAAATAATGAGTCGCAGAAAAATACCCATATGAATGTAATGTTAATGTTAATGTTAATAAAGATGAACCGAATGCAAATCAGGGAAAGCAGCTTGCTATGCTAGAAGGCAGGTGTGAAATTCAGCTCTACCGTGTGTACTGAAAAATTACCACAACAAAACCATCTTCAACGGAACGAAAGCGAAACATTCACACCAGGACTTCACTAGTACAGATGTGGCCATTTTTAGGCAAACTCGGGCGATGAGCGAACAAAATGAACAAAACTCGAGAATTTTGAGACAATTTTTAACAAAATTTCGATTAGGATGGTTGTCTGCAATCGAGAAAGAAATTGTTTGAACAACTTGCCATAGTACCTTTCGAAATAGTAACATAGGCCGAAACATTGTTGCATGCGGCATATTAATCCAATAACCAACGAACCAATGTGGAAAGTCTATTCGTAGTCTTCTCTTCCAAGGAAATAGGGCAGTATTCGAGAAAATACAATCTAAAATTCGTGGAAAAAAATGTCAGGTTTTAAGTAATGCGACATTATACTCACCTCCAGTTCCCACTTTTGACATAACTCACGCGATAAGAAGGCTTCCGAAGGTTGAAAAACTCCTCACTGGACGCAGAAAACAGGAAAGTCGAATCCAAATTAATTAGGACTTTCACTTACGAATTACTGAAGACAATAAAGACTGTGAACGAAGATTGCATCTTAAAGAGTTGGGAACATGATTCATTAGAAAATAAATTACAGCGCTGATGGCGGTTAGCCAGCTGGTATTCTTATGAAAATGATTATGACTACAATTTTCCTCCACTCTTGTCACTTGAGTACAAACAAAAAACAATTTGTAGTCCCGCTGGGTGTCCAAACAATGACCATCAGTTATGAGCTAACGAACACTAAAAAACGGACGGAAAAGATGGTGATAAATGATTTGTATTCTTAGTAGAAATGAAAACTGTGAGTTACTAAAAGTGCTTAAGTACCCAATGACAGACACCAGAAAATGGAAAGAAAAAATTGAAGGTTGTTTATACTGACTTGAAGTGCGGTTGAACCGCTCTTAAAATAATCACTTTCAAAATATTGTATTCGTATTCGAAGGAGAAAGCGAGATTTCAAGGGAAAGTAGATATTTGCATTTTTCTTTTTGTACCATTGTGGTAAAATCTCCTTGAGGATTACAAAGGGAAGAGATCTGTTTAAATGTTGCGTTTTATTCTTTCTTAAAAAAAGTAAGCTGTATCGCGATTTTTTTTCTAAATAACACTATTAACTCTGTAAAATAGCGACTCATGCAGTTGGAAAAATGTTGATCGTGTGGAATACTGAAAGCAGGAAGGCTTTAGAGATTCCACTTACCTCGACTTAATGCAAATGTAAAAGAGTTACATATTCGCTGAAGTTCAATCTTGTGTGAAGATATCAAACGCAGTGAAACTTAATCTCCCCTTTAACAAAAGACAACGATCTGTGAGTAATAATAAGTCAACAAGAGTCCTGAAACCTCACGGGGTGCAGCTGCTGATTACGAAATATGCACATCACTCGTTGGTCTATTGTTTCATGTATTCTTGGTTAACCACAAAAATTATTTGTCTCTTTCGAATTGTCTATAAATTTATTGGTTTATTTATTTATACTTGAGGCCTCCTCCTTTAACTATTTTTCGTTTCCCGTTTAAAACTAAATATTTGGGTCTGGGCTAGCAATTGGTAACTTCCACTAAAAATTATCATGATATAAACGAATGCTCAACAAACACGAAATTTCAAAACATCGTTTTTATTTACAACTAATTGAAATACGATTTAAAGGGATGAGAGTTGGGGGAGAAGTCGAAATAGTTTCCAATCTAAAGTCACGAATTACTAAACTAAGAATCTTTATACAAAGTTGTCCTTACTATTTAACGGTGCAACAAGATCTGTATTTCTTTTGAACGGGTAGCTATATTCTTTCGTCATTCCAAAACTCAAGTTTATGCAAATATAGTCACGTAAAACGTGAGGGCTTACAGAGGCCCCTAGCAGAGATTTTAAGACTAGGTTTACACTAGAGGAGAGTTTTCCGGAATCGTAAATGTTTCCAGATTCATCAATTTTGGAGTATTCGGATTCGTAGGCGTGTACACTGAGAGGATATTCTGATTCCTGACCGTTTACACACAATGACAACTCCAGGAACATTCGAAATGGAATGGTTACCAAGCCGAGTGTTGCTTCGTCGTTCGATCAACAAAGTGAAAATATGCCTCCCAAAAAAAGGCTAGAGTAGATTCAGATGTCACTGAGGCAAATTTGAGTTGGGCAGATACCAAGCCATCTACGTCGTCCGCGATTAAGTGTGGCTGACGTTAAACTTCCTTGCAATAAAAACTTGCGTTTCCTCAGAAATACTGCGGTACACGTGATAAAATTTCTTGCCTGAACCTGCAACAAGATTAGGCAACCAGAGACCGCCAGCAATGTTAGCACCGGATCCTCCATTTTGGTTTCACCGCAAACTCAAAAGATTGCAGGCGGAGATAATATCCGGATTCGAGAAAAAAAGCGGTTACACGACAAAACTTTCCGGATTCAAAAGCTATCGGATTCAAACTTCCCACTTTAAATTCCGGATTCAAAATCTCCGGAGACACGACCAAACCGGCGAGTTTTTATTTCGGATTCGTCCACTTTCGTGTAAACGGCAAAATCAATCCGGTACCAAAACGTTTCGGATTCATCACGAATCCGGAACAATTTCCTCTAGTGTAAACCTAGTCTAAGTATCCTGATTAAGTGTCGGCAGAAGTAATTTGGTAATTTCAATTACCATCATCCTAATTTTTGATCGAAAAGCTCAAGGTCACGGAGTTTCTTTTTCATTCCTGTTAAGTCTGAGACATCCGGCGCGTTTTACTTTATTCCTACCACAGAATAATTAAATAAGACTGAACAATAACTGAACTCCAAGACTGAAGTGAAGTCTCTCTTCTTTTCGTTACCAATATTTTGGCGGAGATTTAACATTCGCCATTTTACCCTAATTTGTCAATCCACGATTAATTTGTCAGGTACAAAACCTGACCTAAAAAAATCTTGATTAAGGGAACCAATTATCTAATGTGCGACTATGGCCCCCGCAATTGATTCGGTTATCGACACTATTAGATCTAGAGTCTAAAAGCTATTTTCACCTGGAATTAATAATAAGTGTATTTTTTGATCACTAAAAGTAAAGATTCTTACTATTACTTTACATGCTGTAAACAGTTTAGTTTTAAGTAGTAGACTGTTACAAAAATATGCTTCTATATACAGTCTTGCCTAAATTAAAAAATATATTTATAGATACACGAAAAATTATTGATCAAAGTGCAGGGTTTAAGTGTTACACAGGGATGCATTTCACAGACATACATCGACTGGATTGGAGCTCATTACTGTATGCAGCAATAACAGTCTGCAATGAATTAACTTGCGGTCCCTGGCTAACCTCGTATTCTCTCGAAATTAGCATTTCATGTGCAAGCTCTAAGTACACATATCTATTGGTTGTATACAATATCTAAAATTTTTGATTAACTTGTAAAGATTTCAGGATTAATTAAAGACCTTCCGGAACGATTAATTCTTAACCTAGAGTCTCCAGTGACCAATAGCATCTGCCCTGGATAATGTGAAGTGTGGAGGCGCGGTGGACTCGTGGTTAGTGCACTCAACTCCACTCGAGTGGTCTGAGTTCGAGCCCCAGCCGGGACATTGTGTTGTGTGCTTAGGCAAGACACTTTACTCTCAGAGTGCCTCTCTTCACCCAGGTGTTTGATTGGGTACCGGCGATTTAATGCTGGGGGTAACCCTGCGATGGACTGGCATCCCATCCAGGGGGGAGTAGAAATACTCCTAGTCGCGTCACGCTACAGAAACCGGAGTTAAGCACCGGCCTAATGGGCCACTAGGCTCGTAAACAAACTTTACCTTTTACCTAGATAATGCCAAAGCCAGCAGTTCTGAAAATCTCCCGAAATGTTGCTCGATCACATGATTTTTGCGAAAGAAATTGAGTGTCCAGCCAGAAGTTACACTTAAATTTACTAGATGAACAGAAGAGGGATCAAGAAAAACAATCCTTGTCGTACTATAGTTCTTATGATAAGTTCTTCCTTAAATAATTAAAAAAGGAATGAACTCTTAATTTACACTTCCAAGTTTGCACCACTCATTCTCAAAAGCTCGCTATTTGCAGTAATTGGGAAAATTTACTTCCATAGAGTGTGAACAAATACACCCAAAAGTTACACTCTGAAAGGCAAATACTGAAGTAATGATCTTAACACTCGATTCTGTTTATCCTCCTGAATGGAAGTGGTAGAGTTTACAATTAACAATGCGAGCTCTATGAACTTTGCAACGGAATGAGCGAAAAGTTAATAAACTTTCTTGGTTCGCTTGCTTCATTTCTTTGTACATGAAACGTTGGTTTGGAAAAATAGTTTGTTCGCCTAAAAATTAAAAGTACGGAAACTGAAAGGAGAGTTGAGACATGGATAGAAAAAGAATGCAATACAGTTCGCAATTAACAGGAAGGCAGTTTCATACTTCTCGTATTGTTGTCCTATTCAGTGTGACACTTTCATCTTCTTGTTTTTCTTTACCCAGGCTAAATATAGGCTACTGGCCATCGAAATCTAACATGAGCAAAATTCTATCGAAGTTTCCTTGTGACAAAAATGTTCCTGTATTATAGTATTGTTTCAGTATTTTTACTCTTCCCATTCAGATCGAGCATATTATTAAAAAATGAGCGTTCTTTGGGTTTTGAGTATTCAAGACTGCCTTCAGGGGACAAACCGTTCGCGGCACCTTCAAATTCTTCTTTTAACTTTTGCAGATCAGACGTTATGTCTTTTAGTCGTTCCTCCAAATCCAGGAAGTTTTGCATCATGGACATCTTCCTGCTGCTGGGAATCAGTCCTGGAAGAACGATTGTAAAGAACGATTGCAGAGAATATTTAAATAAATGGACCACCAAATAATCCCTGGACATATAGTTCTAGTCAGTCCGTTTGTCTGTAAGCGAATATTCAATAGTTCATGGGGTCACCAATCGTTTAAATGACTTAATATCTGACTGACCAGCCAACCGTCGAATGAGCATTGATCTGTTTCATGTAGAGAAGGTTTTCCACATTTATGATTAAAATCTGAGTGACGTGCTGACTGACTAATTGACTGGCTGATTGGATGACTGACTGGCTGATTGGATGACCGACCACCGACCGACTGACTTACTGAATGACTGACTGACTGACTGACTGACTGACAGACTAACTGGCTGAGTGACTGACTGATGGACGGACTGACTGACTGATTGACCTCCTGACCAAGAGTCTAACTGACTGACAGACTGAAGGCGAGTTACTATTTCACTGCCTTTCATAATTACTGTCTTTTGAATTGAAAATTAAAGACTCGCACCAATACCATGATTTATACTAACTGAGATAGGAAAATGTCTTCAAAAGATATCCGTTTTATTTATAATCTGCAGGAATCTATGGTGATTTAATTTATATGGCAGTTACCTTTTCTCTTCTTTCGCACTGTTGGCATACAATTGGTGTAAACTTCCCATAGTTTACCCATGATTATTAATACAGCAAATATTCCCAATAGCGCAAACAAAATGTACTTGGTCATTTGTGAGCCAGTGGAGAATAATCCTTCCATTTCATCGGACAAGTCCGCTGTCTGCAAGAAATAAATAAATTTCAAACTGATGACTGCATCGGAATAACTGCTAAACATGAATAGAAAATGGGGCGTAGTAAAATATGTGTAATCCAAAAAAATATCTACAGTACCTGCAATTCGGCTGGTATAAGATTCTCTTTGGCAGTATCTTTTGCAACAGCAACCAAATCCGATGATAGTACTTTCAGGCTATCCCCACATTCTGAAAGCTGACTTTTTCTTACGAATACGTCGTCTTCGGATTCGTCCGTGTCATTCGGTGACCCCGATGGAGGTGGCACTACTTCATTGCTCACATGAGCCAGGTAGTACTCCATTGGATAGTCAATGTTTCGAATCATTCGGATTTGCCTGTTTCGTTTCAAACCAGATTTATCCAAAAAGTAAAATGCAGTGTTGCGATCCACCAGCACTCTTCCAATTGTTCCTTGGCTTAGGTTTCTTTGCATTTCGTCCAGGTTTTTAAACTCTGTTGGTTCAAGTGTATTTGATTAGTTTGTCAACGAAAATTTCTTACATGAACGTTTTTCCTTACTTCTTTCACTCCGACGAGTGACAAGAGCGGAGGAATTTTTTCCTCAGAATTTTGATACTTTCAGTCGGAGAGGTTAATGGAGGAAAGGAAATACTAGTTAGGGCATAATTAAACGCATCATTTAACAGTTAATATCATATAAAATGTTTGGTGGACAGCGAGGAAAAATGGGAATTAGATCTGGGGAGTAAAATAGCTACCACCGAATTCACTAGGCGACTAACGCTTCGCGTGGATTTCTTCCAAAGGCAAAAGTTGCTGCGATTCATTTTACATCAGCTATCATTGCATTGCCTAAAACCAGCTTTGACTGGCGAGAAAAAAAGTTATGTCGCAGCGCAAAGATTCTCTAAACGTTTAGAATTATCTAGGGAAGAAGACTTGAAGCGAAGAGATAGCGAATAAAGAAAGGTAGGAAAACGGGATCTTTCATTTCGAAACGTTTGTAATAAAAAAGACAACACAGTCCAGGGTAGATCCAGGATTTTTCTTAGGAGGGATGCAACCGTAAAGAATGGCGTAACTAACGGTTAACTTAAACAAATTTCAAAAGTGAACAATGAAGAAGAAAGCTTATAACTATGA